>NC_090286.1:50504795-50607295 GCF_037392515.1 Haliotis asinina
TACCTCTGGGACGTACATGTTGAAGACATTGCAGCGTCTGGCAAACACAAGCCCTCTCCTTGGCACGGTGTTGTTTGTGGGGGACAAACAACACGCACGTGAATGTTGCAAAACAAAACAACAAATCGCCCGCAAATTGAAAACTAATGTTGAAAGGACAAATAGCCTCTGTGTTTGACTAGATGGACAGAGCACGATGCCATGATTTCGGGTTCTGTTTCAATCCCAAGCACGCGTGCAGTTGCCCATATTTGCTCACCAACTGCGTTGATTCTATGCAGTCAACTTGACGGCAGAGTTTGTCAAGGGGCATAACCCAGGGGTGGCGTTTGTAAACAGAGCCACAGTGACGTTTTGTACTGACCAATCAGGATGCAGCCTGGATGCCATGACAGTTGGAAGTCACAACAGATTTAGAACTGTTCTCAATGACACCAAGGCATATCACTGAGCTAAACTAGATTTGTGAATATTAAAATTGTTTTTTTGGACAAAAGAGCGAAGATCAGGGATTCATGAGGATTACGTAATAAATATCCACCGTGCTTGTCGTATTACACTTTACGACAAAAATATGTGTAATACAGAAACAAACAAACAGACATAATACGCACTCATTCACACTGATAAACAATTCTATGTCCTTTTCATCGAGTATAAGGCCAAGACATTAAGCTGTTTTCACACAGGGATTTTCAGTGTTTCTTTTAAAGCACTTTATTGCGTAGATGCGCTGCTTATGTCACAGAGTGAATCGAAACATACACATAAATGCGTTATTTCGTGCCGTTTTGCCTCTGTGTCCTCGGTGCTGTTGACCCGTGTCCAGACCATACTGAAAGGCATACCACTAGATACCACACTGATGTTTTATTACACGTGACCATGTTGTACTTTTTATTTGACAATGTCTATTTATTTGTTTATTCGTCTGTTTGACTTTAGTGTATATATTCCTGTATATGACGGCGAATGTAAATATTCGAGTATGAACCAGACAATACCACCTTGTATTCATTTAGTAATATCAACCAATATTTTCCGTTATGATATGGCGTATTGATTAACATATAGAATTCTGAAACTATTAAACCTTTTTGACAGACAATACCTTATTTGTAATATCCATAGAATATTTGATGTACTTCTGTTCTTCCAACTGAAGCATCTGCCAATGAAGAATTTGTCTTGATTGTAATTGCAGATTATATATAATTAAGACAAAAAGGTTAATACAGATCCGTTGCAAGCCACACCAGCTATTGCTAAGCTATACTGTCAAAGGTATTCTGAAAGGACTGAGGACATGAATTTGTTTAACTTTCAGTGTGGCTGTTTCTGTCAAAGATCAGTATTCTATCCTAACATCAGTTACAGTCATCAGCTTCAACCACTGGGAAATATATTAATGTAAGAATAATTTCAATTTTTTTTTTTTTGCAATGAACAATTAAGGCAACAACGAGAGCACTTCACCGACGGTATGCCGTGCTCCTGTGTGCACGATACGCCATTACTAGGCTAATTGATCGATGTGAACACCTCATTATCGCTACATGATGGCTTTCCGAAACTTTGACACCTGGAAATTTACCAAAGGCAAGTTGAAACTGACATCAGCTGAATGGTGAACTGACTTAAATTCTCATTAGCATGCACACCTGGTTTAATCACTGTTACCGTAATACGTGAGTCTTTGGTTCTTAAGTTTCAGCGTCATCACTTGTATCAAATACAATAGTATGATAAATATAAAATGCTCTATTTCAACACTGGATATAATTTAGAACTATTATAATTGAAATATAAAATTAATATTACTATCAGTCCAAGAAAAAAAAACAAGGAGATCCCAAATATCTTGATGACTGACAACTGAAAACATTACTATTTTCTAAAATGTATATTATGTCTGTTGTAACTTAATAGACACTCAAAAGTAGTTTACTTTTTCGTAATGTTGTATTCTGCATGTTTGTAAATGTTTTTTTTTTTGTTTTTTTTTTTGCTAAAGTGGTATTTTTATAAGCTTAATGTGCTTCTTTGTCAATCCACGCTGTATATAGGCTCCGGCTAATACATAATACCATCATGTGGAAAACCCTAGAGTACCCGGCAACGGGTCGGGTACGGTAGGACTCGAGTCCAAATTCCTGGTCCCGTGTACCCGAAAAAGATAACTCTAAACTAAACTCGACCATGTGTGCAGTCCTGGATGAGAAAAGGCAGAACGTATGGGCCTATTCTGTGTGCAGTCCTGGATGAGAGAACGTATTGGCCCATTCTTACTTGACACTTCAAAACACAAAACCATGTGTCGCCTTTATGGCATTATGCAGAGCGCAACAATCTCAGTGAGAACACATCTTAACATTAAATACAAGTTTGCCACTGTGGACGATTCTTCCCAAATCCAGTCAAAAAGCAAGCCACCATTTTGGGGGTTACAACTTAAAAAAGCTTGACTCAAAAACACTCACATATATTGAACTCAGATCTAGAATTACAGTTATTTTGATCGCTATTTTAATTATTTGTTGTTACTTAATGGATACGGCTTTCCCATTTAAATCGTTTCAGCGTTGACTTTTTTTTGGACAATTTAACAAAATTTATGTCGATTGTTAAACGATTTGGATTATGGCTAACGTCATGACTTATTGGATTATAAGTTTGATGATTTCATGTTCAGTACAATGTTTTCTCTTGTAACTGTCATCATTGTATTGTATTTCGAGTTTTCAAATCACATGCGTTAATCAACACGTACAACTGTGTTACCCCACTTTTAAAGCTTTTCAAACTCTGGGTCTTGTGAATTCAAAACCACGTTTGCGACATGTCATTATACATCACCTGAACTGCTTTCTGTCTTGGGCTGTTTGCAAGTGGTCAGCTGAACAATGTGGCCCACACAGACCGATGCTAGTCAAATATGTCAATGATATTAGGTTTGTGTTTCGTCAGAACCGCGACACGCGCTAAAACATTATGAAAAGATTTGTATGAGTTTTCAATTCCATACAGACGTTATAACTTATAAGTGCTGCGTTCTTGTGTGACATTCTACTGAAACCTACATACAGACACACGTAGCTTTCAGTATAACTATATAATGTGATTTTCGGGTACTAGTCCGGGTCGGGTTTTATTTCTCGGGTACGCGAGTCCGATTTTTGCTATCCATCAGACCCTATCCACACCCTGCATATGTGAGGTCGATTTGTGTAGTTCACTGTCAAGTGATTTCTGAAATATTACTGATGAAGCGTAAAACCGCACTCACTCACTAACTGTGCCCTTTCAAAGTTGATTTGATTCCGCTTTGCATTCGAATCGAATATTATGGCAACTTATAAAAATTACACAAAACCCTATATAGTACGTGCAACAAGTGTAAGGGTATAGTTAGTATCGGACGTTACGTTACACGATCAAATTCGTTAAGTCAATGTATCTGCCCTCTTACGCCTGCTATTAATCACAGTATATTCACACTCAGGCAATAATGCTGTGATAGTAGTTATTGTGCGTCGAAAAAAATCAAAACTGGTTCTCACAAAAACCAAACTTTTGACAAAGGACTAAAAAACAAAAAACAAAAAAACAAAACAAAAAAAAAACCCGGACAGTTGTATCGCATCTCCGCTTCCTTATCAGCTCATTTCAAAATGTACATCTCCGGACAGCCCACAATTACCGTCCAGTAAGCTGTCCTGTATATCCTATAATTACCTTCAGACCTATAGTGTACGTGTATACCACTGACCAGTCGACCATCATCGTCCATCCGGTTGTGGTCAGTAAGGGTTTCAGTAAGTGCCCGCAAGCCTGGAGGACAGCTCCAATTATGAGATTATAACTGAGGGCTCGGTTCGTGACAAAGCACCAGATTAACGTGGGGCGGATGAATTTGTTTGAATAACATGGATGAGCATATTTTGTCTCCTTAATCTGTCCAAATATCTTGATACGATCTACGATTCAATCAGAAATAATCCGGATGCACCTCCTCTTGTACGATTAATGGTTGTAAGTAGTAAAGTAGTGTTTGTAGAGATACACGTTGTTTGACCGTGTTTGACGTCGTTGAAGTTCAGTTTTACGCCGCTTTCAACAGCCTTCCAGCAATATCACGACGAGGGACTCCAAAAATGCATGAAAATATTATTTTACCTATGTGGGGAAATGAATCCGGGTGTTCGGCGAACGCACTATGCTGCCTCGCCGCCCAGCCTCGAGCGAAAGAGGCACTGTGAGAGTTGATTAGACACGGTCTGTTTTATTCTGAATCAAACAAAAAAACTATGTGCCTTGAAAATCATAATATCAGCACCAGTAAATAATCAGTATCGATGTAAATTCACGACAGCGCAAAAGATTAAATTTATTCAACTGATCATGGAAAATCGGATGACACTAGTCTTCACGAAAAGGATGTTCTTGCCAACGCAGGGAGAGAGTGGTGAAGCACTGCTTCAAAAATGCTTTCGTTGAAAAAATGAAAAAAAATCTTAAATAGTCGTTTCATTTGACTGTAGTCCGTAACTATTCGTCACTCGATGAGATAATCCAGCGATTCTTGAGCAATGATGAACGTCGTGACGGTTGTAGACAAACTGTTACGAGTCAGATTCGCACCAGAAAGTCGGTATCTTGTGTTTTACGTGCTTCCATTCCCTAATAGATAAATTCTGTTAACATTTACAATACATGACATTTCAGCTCTTTGATTTTTAACAAACCTAGCGTTGTTTTGATTTAAATTTAAGTTCCTAAAATAAAGTGACAGTGTCAAGTTTTATAATCCACGTGGAAAAGAAAATCTTAGAATTTCATGATTTCGTGTTTGTCTCCGTACTGTTAAACAATATTTCCGTTAGTGCTGTCCGAAATACATCATCCGTATCTAGACGAATCCCTGATAATATGTAACCTTTATGAAATGAGTTTTCACTTTCCTTTCAAAATTAATATACCTACATCACTTAGTAAGCAACACGAATCCAGATGGGCACCTACACGATGGCGGACAAAATCCCACAGAAAAAAAATTCTTAAGACAAAATACCATTACAAAATAACTAACGTGTGACAAAATCCCATTTTTATATAATTATCGCTACCCGTTTTCATCAGTCTTTATTAGCATGTTTTCATGACAGAAGTACGAATAGGCTCATGGGTACAATGTGTGAAGCCCATTTTCAGGTGTCCCCAGCCGTGATATTGCTGGAATATTTTGTTAGTCTACTCACTCAGTCATGACAGAAGCCAGTGAGATAAGTTGAGTAGCATGTTTTCGTAACAGAGACCAGAGACTGCTTTGATAAATTGTCGATTTATTTCGGTGTTCCATAATGGAAGTACTGAAGAGAAATAGGGGGGAAGTTAAGATATGATTTGGATGGACTTTCGTACGCCACGAAGGTTACATATAAGAGCAGTATCAACATTAGGTATTAGATATTATAAGAGAATCGGGTTAGTGTGTTGCCGGTCTGTGAAGACATCGTTCATAATGGAGAACGGGGTTCTTGTTATATCTTATTGTCATTCAGTTATACAACAATTTAAGAGTGAGTGAGTGGGTCACTCAAAACCACCCCCTCCCCTCCGCCCACCCCCACCCCCCACACGCACGCACACACGCACGCACGCACACGCACACACACACACACACAAGGAGTGGGTCTGTAAATAATCTGGACTGGACCACACAACACAGTGCTCAACAACATGGGTATCGATCTGCGCAACTGGGAACCAAGTGTCAACAAAGTCAGCGTGTCAGACCACCCGATCCCGTTAGTCGCCTCTTAAGACGAGTTCCTGACGGCCGATTCTAACCCGGGAATCAACCCGATTTCACAACCCCGGGCCTGTACAAGGATGATGCTGTTCTAGATATATACTTTGAAAATATACCAGGATGATTCATTGTTGTTATGAAATTGCGTTGAATCATAGTATTAGTGTTTATGATCGATATTATTTGAGGAAAAAATAACTATCTATTTGAAAATAAATTTTACATACTTTTTCACACTGTTGGGATGTTGTCCGCAGTGTATAGACATTTTGTCCTATGAGATTTTATGCAATGGGATTTTGTATGGGTGGAATATTTTCCGTGTGGGGTTTTGTCCTACCCCCTACACGAGTGCATGTATGTAGATCACGCAAGCAGGAGATCAACAGCATGAAAATAAATCTATGCTACGAAATATAACTGGCCTTCAGTACCCCATATGCATGCTTGCCGTAACAGGCAACTAAGGGGATCGGGTGGTCAGGCTCGCTGACTCATGTCACCGTATCCCAGTCGTTGTTTTATCAACGCCAGGCGGGACAACAACAAGCACCGTATTTAAATTTCTAAATTGTCTTTTTTTTGTTTGTTTATTTTTGAACTTTGGAGAGTTTGACGTTGGGTGATTAAGGTATTCAGCCTTTGCAAGACATCAAGACATAAATCTTGATTAGCGGACATGTAATGCACTGGTTGTATGTCCTCCTGGAGACCTGCTATGACAGTCAATTGACCCGTGAATCATTGTGTGATTATCCGTATATACATGTGTGTTCAGTAGCTGGTTAATCATGTAAAACAATGTCATTGTGTAACACACGGGATGGGAAGCATGATGCTCGGCATGTACTGGGTGTTAAACTGCACGCTGCTGCAAGTGCATTAATGGCTTGTTTTCAAACATCGTGTTATAGTTCTCATTTGTGTTTAAAGATATTTGGTTGTGAATGCTTTCAGTAGACTGTGCTAACAAAATACAGAATACGAAAACGATTACATATATACTCAACATTTGACTACATTACAAAACAATAATGTAGATAGTTTCCATACCACGAAGCTAAATTTACATTGTCTCTCATCTTGTACGTTAAATTGTTTTTTGTTTAGTTATGAACTTGTTATCAGATGAAACCGGCATCTCTCACGCCCCATGCATTAAAACTGCAATTACAAGATTGCATTATCAACATAAAATCTGTTATCATTAACTGTTTGGCGTGAATCAGTATGGGTGGGTCACGACAACTAGTTACGACAATCGTAAATGGGTAATCTGCCGGAAACTGTCATGGTTAACACCGGGCAGGTGTAAAGCTGTGTCTTGCTTGATAATGATTATAACGTGTTTGGCAAGTGTTAGTTTAACATCATTTATCTACAATGATATCAGACATCAACAGACATAAACCCTGGACAGTTCAACAAGACCTTCAACCAACATCACCTTCCACTCAGCGGGATCCCAGTCTACAATGACTGGTTCCTGGTATCGAACGCTGCAATGACTTACGGGTGTCGGTTTTGGACACACGGTAAATTGCCACCCGTAAGAGACCCCATACTGTAAGGATGACAGCTGGCTTTCAGGGTAACATGACTCTTATCCGGACTTAAGGGTGTCTCATTGTTCCCGTTAACGTGAGATCATAGCGAGACTAAGGGGAGGTAATTGAAACCGAACAAATCCTTTCCAAATGACCAGATTTCTTCAAGCAATAAGGGCGAACCTTTCGTCCACCATTCAGTGTGGGTCATATTTAACAAGCTTTCGTCCCGTTTCTGGCTATGCTTTCTGACAATCTGGATTATCCGTGGAATAAAAGAAAATCTATTTTTTCGCCAATTTGAAATTCCGTGCATATCACATACTTACTATAGCGGATTTATCTATTATAACGCCCGTGTGATGTTACAATGTTTCACGTGCCTGATAGCACCTTTTGTCAATTAGATATTGGCGTGAAATACAAAACTGTTAGGGGAATTAGGATGTGTTACATTGTTTAATCCATCTTCATCTTTGGACATATGGTTTAAATCTACATAAACAAGATAACAGCCGAGTCTTACTGCCATACGGGAAGATTGATGGGAACAGAAGGACGTTTCACATAGACGAAATAGACTGGATGATGAAAGACATGAATACTGATCTCATGCTGCATGAAACTAGTATTTCATAATTGAATACTTATCAATAACACATATATACATATATGTCTATATATTGTTTTTCGAGTTTATGTTTTGGAAGAATTAATGAGACTGTTGGGGTGTCATCAATATTTTGTACACATGTTCAGGAGGGGGTTTATTGATTTTTTACAAGCAAGACGTAGGGTGGGTGGGTGGTGTTACTTACGTTGTACATTAATTTAGGGGGGTTATTCACATTGTATATGCAACTTTCTGTCGCATTTTGTTCTTGATTTTATACATCTGATCAACACGCAGCTAGGGTGGTGTAAATCCTTCTGTGTCCGCCGATGTCATATTGTTGGAATATTGCTAATAACAGCGTAAATCCATGCTCACACACTTAGACGTATTACCAGTTCCTGTGCAACCCTTTTCATACAACCTATAACTTAAGGAGTTCGCTCGTCACACCGAAAGCCCGGGTTCGATTCTCCATATGAATACCACGAGTGTATCTTGGAAACCTATTCCCAGAATTTATTGCTGAAATATTGCCAAGAAAATCTGTATAGTTCAAAACTAACTCACCCCGTCCCTCGCTCACCCAAAACAGATGTGTAATGCAATAGATTACCTTACCTATTCAAGTAAGTCTGTACACCAGTACAACATACACTGGCAAAAGATTATGGAAATATAACGCTTTCTCTTCATCCCATAGTTAATTAGTGTAATTTACATGCTCTCTTTGCAGGTTTGAACGAACAGCATGTACGAATGGGAAGCTTGCCGTGTGATTGCAGGTGGGAACGCCACACCTTATATGACGTCGTTGTATCCACTCGCACGCATTCGTCTACAAAGACCTATGCGATATCACCCTCTGTGTATGTTACTGATATGTGCGTCTTCAGATCACATGCCACAAAGCATCACGTCGTAATTCTTCGTTGTGGCTGGTAATTCTGGATTCTGATTCCCAATAACCATCGCGAGCATAAACGACAATGCCGCTCATATACATCATATATAGAACACGTCATTTATATATATACTGCATCATACAGTACGTGTTTATGATGCAATACATGTTTGTTTGCGAAGGTAACATCGTTAATTGCTTTGACGGAAGACATTTTGAAGACATGCAATGGAACATTCTTGAGGAGATGGTTAACTGGTGATATATTTCATTGTGTCATTGTCCTGGAAAGTGACGACATATTTGGCCACTCGTGATAGCTAACTGTAATATTGTGACGTATTGGGTGATAGTATTCGTCTCTAAAAGCATTACATACACTTCAAACCTTTTTTTCGCTACTTATGTCTCGCTAACGCCCGGTTTCAATTGGTAGATTAGGCTCTGAATTTAAAATAGGCTCAAAACACTTTTCGGATGATATAGAAATTTTAACATTTCGACAGATACGTCAACAATATTACTAGAAGTATCAGAAATCACTTCTTCTGAAATCAGGTTCTGCTCTACGCTTTGAGCATATCGCATAGCAGCGGTGGAATCCGTCACAAAAGCATGCAGAGGCAAGTCAAGTTTTCACATGAGAAAACGCAGGAACACACGTGAAATATTTGGAATAAACCAGAGCCAATATGTGATTAAAGAATTTAGATGTATGTTATGTAAAATGCTGAGGTAAATTTCATTTCCATCAGTTTTCCCTCCGTTTAATTTATCAATAGGCAATTATAAATATCCTTGTCATTCCCTGTTCTTTGATTAATGTTCAAAAGCGCTGTAGTCAATATCACACTCTGACAAATTGGTGGATACAACTTGCATGCAACAGTGGACATAATGACTTCCTTTACAACACATAGTTAATACCGTATCAAATTCAAACAGAAGATTTTCCGCATTCACTGTTAATAGGTAAGAGGTAGAAACATGCCCAGACCCACCCCGAAGCTGATAACTCTTTACTGACAGATCCTTAGATTTTGACAACCCGATTCATCACAACTCAAAGTCATGGTCACGTGATCATAGCTCCTATGTGTACAGAGTGAGGAAAGCTACACAGTACATCAAGTACATCAAGGCAGTCTAGTCTGACTATGGCTTGCATGTTCCCAATGGAAATTTCTGCACGAAATGTTCTAACGTATATCTATCTACCCATGTGACACGACTTGGAGGATTAAGGCTGTCGTACGTTAATCTCATGTGATGTAACACCAAAATGAAGTGTGTAATTTATGATTTATAGGACTATGGAGGGGTTGTCGGAAGATTTTGATTCAATTTCTTTCTTGATTAAATTGAGGATCATATTTCGGTTTGAAAAATGTCTCAGTTTCAAGACTTTCTATGATTCCGATCCACCTCTACAAAACATGTGTTGACACTTTCTGTACATCTTGTACATGTTTGCTGGTCACTTGACTAGACTAGAACCCTCCTTCGGTGTCGCCTTACGATGAGCGCGCACTTGAAATGTGTCAAAACATAATTGGAGGAAAATTCCCACATTGTATAGCTATCATGCAGTTCCTATGAAGGCATGGATCTGAAACCCTCCAGAAAATATTAACTTTTCCAAATGACGTTGTAAAACTTATCTTCAGAATAGATCATTCTACATAAAACAACGTCCATTACAATGGCACAGATCATGACCTCAACTTCTCATAATCCAACAATAGAAGAACCAGACATCATAAATGGTTTCTTTTGGGCGTGAATGAGACAGGGTTTAAATACTGTACAGTGTATACGCCTTTGTCCGTTTAAATTCAGTTGAACTTTTAGTTACTAAAGCCAACAGTGGTGTATATGAAATTCTTCGACTATCTCGGATTAAATTGTAATATTACTAAAGAAATTGGAAAGACTATACTTTGTTATATGTTCTCCAACACGTCACAGCACACGGCAGTGTGTGGACAATGTGTTACACAGCATATCAATAAGGTGTTGGAATGTTTCCAATATTTTCGTTTTTAAGGTCACGACCAATAGCGGTTCAAAGACATTATCTAAGGCACGAATTTGTCAAAATTTGAAAACAGTCTTAGAAACCGTTATCAAGATATATGGTGTATGTAAATTCAAAACTTTAAGTCGCGTGCCCGCCTTTCTTTGGTTTGCGTTTTGATCCATTATCATGGTATTGGCTTGTGTTGGTGAACTCTGTGAAAGATCTACACTTTCAACATATCAATCAAGGACAAGATTTGCCTTTTGAATATTAGATAAAAAGTTACGATTGGCGTGCTCCGGTGTTGCCGATCGTATCAGGGATCTTTGGCCTTTGTGTATAAGGGTGTATCTATCCTATTTGAAAGTACTGCTATCGTTTCATCTCCAATACTTCTGTGCATACCGTGGTATTGTTTTACTGACCCGTTGACATGCAATAGTTAGGTTGAAGTTCCACTGATATACATTGTCAGCTCCAGGGAATGTTACTGGTGCGCAATTAGCGTGGCAACATGTTCAGTGTCACACCCGAATAAACTAAAACCAACACAAGTATAAGGTTTTATGGACTGAAGGCATCACTTAAAAGGATTTCAATATCGTTGTATTATATTTTCAGCTGTATTTCAAATACATGATAAAATTTCCTAGATTAGTACCATTCATTTCATCATATGGGTATTACTTAGTGTTTATCTTCAATGTAAATGAAATTAGCGACTGTATGTACACGTACATGTTAATTCTGGTCTATTAACTAATGAATGTTTAAACAGAAATAATAGGGATAATGTAAATTCATTTTGAGAGATACACGTGGTGCCTGGAAATACACGTTAACGCATGTAAAACGTCGCCAGAAATAAAACTCAGCAAAAATAAAAACTTGACACTCATTATTTTTCAAATAGTGTTTTGAAACTTTTCTTGAAAGAGTTCTTGTTGTGATTATGGTTAAATGCATTGTCAAGGGCATTACGTCACACATTCATTCTACTGGTCGGGCCTACGTAGCAAGGGGGAGAGCACTGCACGCTGAAATCACGTTTCCACTTGCCACAAGTCACGTGACCTATTGATACACGTGCATTTGATCTCACGGTAGCAGAGTAGAGTGTCATCTCAGAAAAACACGGTTTTATGGTTAATCATTCGTTACTTTGCAATGTCACGATTTTCAAATATTCAGCGTGAACGTGCCATTGGCATGCTGAATACGAGAACGTCCGTCACTGATGTTGCAAGGGGTATGGGATGCAGTCGACAGATCATCCAAAATCTCCAGACATGTGTCCATCAAACTGGCACCACAGCTGACCGCATCCGTCCTGGTCGACCACGTTTGACGTCACGCGCAGAAAAACGACAGATTGTCTACGTCATTTGTGTTATCGGTTTGTCACTGCCTCATCCCCCGGGAATGTATTGTTTGGAGGTCGAGTGACTGCCCAAACCATTCGAAATCGCCTGCGCTCTGCTCGTCCTCATGCACGGCGACCATATCGTGGACTAATTCTAACCCGTTTCCATCGACGCCAGCGTCTTCTCTGGGCACGACTTCACCTAAGATGGACCCAACGAGATTGGAACAGGGTTGTGTTTAGTGATGAATGAAGGTTCACATTAACCTTTGCTGATGGAAGGGTTAGAGTTTGGAGAAGACAAGGAGACCGCATCGGCGGTAGAGTTATGGTTTGGGGTGCTATCGACGGTCATGCTCGATCCCGACTCATTGTCATCCAGGGAAACCTTAATGCGGCAACATACATGGATCAGGTGCTCGTTCCAGAGCTTTTGCCAATCATGGCAGCTCATGGCCCAGGTCTGACTTTCCAACAGGATAATGCCAAACCTCATACGGCCAATTTAAGAACGAATGTCCTCAGTTACGCTGGCATCAATATCATGGAGTGGCCCTCAACCCCATAGAGCATGTGTGATATGTGTTACGCAGGCGGCTCCGTCAAATAAGGAACCCTCCACAGAACTTGCAGGAGCTTTGTGCCATGTTGGTACAAATATGGCGGCACAATCCCGAAGCTGTGTTCAGATGCATCATCCAATCCACGAGGAGACGTTGTATCGCAGTTGTGAACGCCCATGGAGGACACAACCGATATTGACATGATTTCATTAAGCTGTGACTCACAGTTTTTGATCATGGACATTGTCGTCGCATTTCCGGTGGAACCGATTCCATGACAA
The DNA here is from genome assembly GCF_037392515.1 of Haliotis asinina. Lineage (NCBI taxonomy): Eukaryota > Metazoa > Mollusca > Gastropoda > Lepetellida > Haliotidae > Haliotis > Haliotis asinina. Next base: position 50,517,899 of record NC_090286.1, read on the forward strand.
ACACGATCTGTATGCTAGCGTCTTTAATGACAAGAGAATTGAATACAATCGTTATTTCAAACCCATTTTCCAAAATGTTCAAGTTATTGACTTTGAAACGAGTGTTAAGTTTTTATTTTTGTTGAGTTTATAATATTCCTGCTTAAAATTATTTAAAATGCAATCTCAACTCTTGCAACAATAGCGATAGCTTTTCTAACCATTTCTATTGCCCAGGAGCACACCTCTTTAACGCATTCCCAAAATTCCTGTTCAACAATCAACAGAGCACCTGAATTATTAAGTTTCCTCAAAACTTTCAAAAATCTCTTTTCCAACAGTTTCCAGCAAATTATCCATCCTGCAATCAAGACTGACACAAACGTGTGCACGTTAACTACATGTACTACAGTTCAATAAAGTATACCGGTAGTGTGAAATAGACAGACCCATTATGGATACAAAGGGTTAAAACGTTCGCGTGTGATCAGTACCCAGGAAGGCGATCACCAAGTGGCTACATACATAAGGCTAATGTAACACGTATACGGTATACGACTACAACTATCTCTGTCTGCCCTGGTCTTCCACTTATTTGGGAAGTTAATCTCCCACGACAAAGAGTCAGCTGATTTACGAGCAGTTGACACAAACGTCAGTGAGTTCAGAGGCGTTGACGTAGCATCGTTCAGAAGAAGAAAGCCACTGCAGCATAAACGTCTTTAGATTACAGATAACAAGGCTTGCTGTTCTCGAAACGTACGTAGCCCTACGAACTTCTTAAGTCCATTCTTAACACACTGGCTACGATCAAAGTTAAGAATTCTTAGGGCTACGAACGTTTCGAGAACAAGGGCCCTTTTGAACTACCAATCTCGAATAAGAATAAGATAATACTAACAACGAAAAGCATCAGCCTGGTGTAACCAAGTATGTTTTGGTCACAGGATAATAAATGACTTTTTTCGCAAAAGTCTTATTTTTTTTCACTTTTACACCGTTACAACCGACCGTTGCAACGAGAACATGAAGTTCCCACTATCGTTGTCTGCTAGGACGCATTCTTCATGTTCACCCAATGAAATGGACAATAATTCTTCTATCAACCACCAAAAAACGTTGTAGTTTTATTATACGTCGTAAAAATCTACACGATATTAATCTGTTCCAGAGACACACTTCAGTGCATGTCGATTTAATATAAATATTACAATAAAGATAATTGCAGCTGCAAATAAATGAGATATTGCTCAAGTGTTCCGAAGACATGGCCAAACACCTAAAATTCCCCAAATGTGTTCATTATCTGATCAACGATAACAGGGACGGTTGGACTCATCGCGTAGCCCGCAATGTTAACATCTTAATGAATTAATACTGTGTAGGACATATAAATGAAACGTTCGTGAAATGTTCAAATCCCAAGTCTTGACAGTTTCAATAGATAGTTAGACAATATAAAACGCTGTTAAGACGATGCAAGCAAATTTAAATCTCCTTTTTCAGCGGAGCGAATATTTTTACGATTATTTCATATTTTTTACACTTTTACCTGTTTCCGGTCCAATGATCGCCATAGCACACACAACGAACACAGTGCAAGTAGTCGTTAGGGAAATTTTATGTCCCTTCAGTACAATATTTTCCCTCAAACAAGGACAGGATTTAGTAGCTCTTTCTACTTAGAAATTATCATCATTAAATATTATTACAGAATGGTTTAAATAGTGGCTAATGCATGACAGACCCAATCTATTGTTAGCCAGTCAGTAGGAACCGACGTTATGTTTCCGAGATTTTTCCACTCGATGAAAGATTCCTATTGTATGCCTGTTGCAGATATATATTTTTTCATGTCAATTTCCCCATTATGATAGAAATCTCCCCCGAAATGGCGCCGTTGGAAATGATTCGTGCTTAGACGGATTACATGATCTCTGTGTTGGAAGAATGTGGGTGATGGCAAGTGTATATACATTGTAAATCACAGCGGTCCTACCCTGCTGTTTGGCACGAGGTACGGTTTACGAGTGGATAATGGTTGTAGATAGCAATCAATAGACTGTTGATTACAGGACTGGTATAAAATGTCTTTCATCTCCGATTGGACCTGTCAGTAGTATCACGTTGGTGTCACTTAAGGTATGATGTGTGCAAGTGCATTATAATGAACTGATAGTTGCAATTCGGGTATCACATTACTGGAAAATCTTTGTATGATTCATACATAGTCATTGCGTCCTGGTGAAGGTCACATTTGTTACTCTCACCGAAGAAATTTTACTTGCTATGTTCGAACATGGTTGCGGTAATCTGAATGAAAGAATGGTGTTTTCAGTTTAAACTTAGTTTTATTTATTTATGGGAAAGGAAGGTTATTTAGTGGTCTTGGTGTTTATGGATTTCTAAGGCTGCAGAAAATCTGCTGACTCGACGGGTGTTGTTTGGAATAGGTGTGTCAGGTTTATACTTCACTATGGTGAACATTTTAAGGTTTTCACATATCGGTAATGAAAATAATATCCAAAGCTAATCTTCTTGTGAACTTGTAACATGACACACTCCTTTACCTTTATAAGTGAACAACTGAGTTGTCGTTTGCGTATAGCAAATATTTGTGATGAATAGTTCAATTATTTCTCACATTGAGAAAGTGCTGAAGGTGATCAACACAACGGCTACTGTATTTGGATGGTAGCAGAGAGTCCCGCCAATGTTGTTTAATGCTCAAATCACTGGACGTCGTACCACGAGCTACTGATGTTAAAACTATTTTGTTTAAACTAGGATTTAAATATGCATGGTGAGCACGAGGTGCTAGCAATGTGAAGATATAAATTCACCTTTTAAGCCAATATAATTTAACAACTGTCAACAATCATGGTGTAGTTCTGTCAACAATATATATGACTTCTTTCGTCATAAGTATTTAAGATCCCTGTTAAATGCAGAAAAAAGCATCTCGCACCTTCCATAAATGTACAGTGTCATCTTACACTGTGCATGACACCTTTGAGATGTTTAAAATTGCTGTTGAGTTTTGGGGAATACACAAATGTCCTCCACACTAAACGACCATGCAAACATTGCACAGAAAGGGTAGATCTTTTATTGAAGATAAATTTCAGGTGTTCCTTGTGTTTTAGCATTACTCTCCAGTAAGACGTAGGTATCTCAAACAGCATATTAAGTCTAGGTATGTTATAATTTTGACCGAAATCAATTTATCTGAAAACTTTGACATGTATATATGTAAAGTGTAACAGCTTGGAGAAACTCAATCAAACACAAACACACACACACACACACACACACACACACACACACACACACACACACACACACACACACACACACACACACACACACACACACACACACACACACACACACACGCATCCATCCATGCGGCTCTAACTATATTTCAATATATATTCATTATACATTTAGCGATTATATATTATGTGTTAACCTATGTGTGCCGTTATATATGTGTGTGTCGTTATATATATTCTGTATACCCCCAAATATACATGTACTCACAATTGTCTCTGTCGATGGATCTATTTATCTACTCGATGCACGTCATCCAGTCCATAAATGTTAGTTATTTATTTACACGTGTCAAGTATTTTCTATTAATAATTCATTCTGCATCCATTCTCTGGAGGGCTTCTACGTGCACGTGTTCTGCCGCGACTTGTAAACAAGCATATCACTGACCTGCACACATTCACAGTAATATCTAAAACTGCAATTAAATTTCTGACCCTTCCCCAGTGCGGCTGGCAAAACAATGTATACGGATACATCGCGAACCACAATTAAACATGTAAAGTTTTATTTTCAAATAGTAGTTTCCTACCTTTCCATCTGTCGGAGATAAACCATACCCGTATTCTTTACGCCGGCGCAAAATAAAATATGTTTAATTTGAAAAACAAAAATATTAGTGTTCTCATTTTAAGTCCGGCAGATGCAAAACATAGTGAAGCCAAAGCCTCTACGTAATGAATGCCGTGACTGCGCTCTATAAAACAAGCACGCCCTGCAACTTGTGGCAGACACTCAAGGTAGCATGTATTGACAGCGCAGGTGAAGAGGAATTTGATCGGTCGGAAGGGACCGAACATGTGGGTTTCCCTGGACCCCTCCACGTGCAGGGACAGTCCCGAGTGTATCACCCTACACAGGCACATTTCAGCCAGTCTGCGCGTCTTTCACGTTTACAATTGTGACTGATAGCAACAGGTGTCTGTCTCACTCTGTACGTCCTGCCGGCGCTCGCTACGTCCTCCCTGTCTGAGCTGATGTTGCCCCTAATCGATTATGTTAATTTGAACTGTAATTTTATAATGTTGATAGGGACTAAACCTGTTTCCAAGGTGATAATTAAAACTGAGACAGTTTCATGGAGGTGCATGTGTTCCTTTATTGTAGGTGTTCAGAAATTAATACATTGTGGCTGCATTTAGAAGGAATGAGAAATAGATCCATCCTATATATATATATATATATATATGTATATATAGGATGGATCTATTTCTCATATATATATATATATATATATATTAAATCAAACTGGACCGTATTTCATAACTTTCAAAGATTTTACTGAAACTATTAACTACGTTTTTGACGAATTGAAAGGGACCACTAGTTTTAGAAGATCCGGGTTAGGATTGATCTTCAGGTACCAATGCTTGCCGAAAGCGATGAGGTATCTGACGGGATCGGGCTGCAAAGCTCGCGGACAAAGTTGATGGATGCAGTTGTGTGGGTGACTTTGGTCTTGTGGATCAAATACGCTCATGCGACGGTAAACTTTAACTCACTCATCACAGTTGCGTTGATCGGGGCTAATTGCTGACGATCAATGGATTGTGTGGTCCATACTGCCGCTGAAATATATCTGAAAATTGAGTTCAGCGTTAAACACTAAAACAAAACAAAACTAAATACTTCATTGTGTTTACTTTACCTGTGTGCCTCCTGCTTTCGTACGTTAAACCAGCTGAAGTTATCTTTCAATGCTACTTATACAAAATTAGACTCTGACTCTCTGCGGGATACTTGTTATCCAGTGTTATTGTCGAGTGTGCTCTTTCTAAGTCGACTTTGTTCTTTCTTTATACTGTAATACGACAACAGAATTTTATATTGTTGACATAGATCTAACATACGTTATACTTTGGATGACACTTTTTCAGTACAGATACCAGTGCTGTCGGGGGGTTGAGTCCCATCCGGGGTTCTAACCCTCACCCACAGAGTCAGGCACCTGATCGCCAGCACACTAAGTCAGCTGTCTAACCCTCTCAGTCACCGCCCTACCCAATAAAGTACTAGAATCTTTACTTTACTTAAGAAAAGTAATTACAACTATAACATATATTACACTCAACTACTTTGTAAATGACATTGTGTTTTCATTGATATGTATTTGTCATTGATATATATTTGTCATTGATATATATTTGTCATTGATATATATTTGTCATTGATATATATATTTGTAATTGATATATGACTTTATTTCGTCACAATATAGCTGAAATACTGTGACGATAAATATAAACTCACTCACTCACTTTCTCAATACTGTCTCTCTAGTGCTTTTCGTTATTAATTTTAAATAATCAAACTCTGGCCGTTTTCTGCAATATCAAGGGTACTGATTCATACACGTGCCCTTTAACCCCCGTACACCCAACAACATGATGTCACTGAACGGCGGTCTGGCCAGTGAACCTGTTTGAACTCCTCGTGTTGAGAGGTGTTTAGAGCCTCGTTCTGGCCAACTTGTCACTGAGCCTGGCAAACCTTTTCCGTTTGCTCGACCTGCCTGCGCAAACACAATGCGCGTGAATGTTGCAAGGCTCCCTCCGCTGGTGTATTTTCGACCAAACATAGAATATTGGCACGGCAAACTAACTGTTTGTTTTTCTGAGAAGTCGCCTTGACTGGCAGCAAGCCCGATAGTGTTTCACTTAATTTACGTGGGTTTGGTTGGGAGGACGACCTGTTGCTCGCGCTCAGCACGTGCTCTGTAGCCTCTTTCTGGCACTCTGACGTCATAGCCATATTGTCAAGGCTGCCCTGTGACCCTGCAAATAAAGTGGAAATTGGTTTTTAGGGTTATACTTTTGTTTTTAAAACAACTTTTCCTGGATGTAAAAAGCTGAAACAAGGAAGTTATAACCCTATAGAATTTGCAAGTTAAAACATATTAAGACAAACGCTTAGCAATACATGTATATGCAGGAATATGTGGGACAAAGACAGAAGATCCGTGCACCTAAGAAGCATAAACAATGGCACTGTGCACAGAAGACGAGCAGTAGAGTTTCATGCATTTAAAGGATTTGATCCGCTGATCTTAGTGCAAGGGTGAGTCGTGGGCGGGGACGTGTGCGATGGTGGGTGTGTTGGGGCTAGAGTGAGTGTTATTATTGCGCGAACTGTTCGAGTTTATCTGGTAGCTTTCTGGGGGCGGTGGGGTAGCCTAACGTCAGGTAGCCTAAAGCGTTCGCTTGTCACGCCCTAGACCTGGGTTCGATTCCCCACATGTGTGGAGCCCATTTTCTGGTGTCCCCCGCCGTGATATTGCTGGAATGTTGCTAAAAGTGGCGTAAAACTAAACTCAGCTGCACCCTTTTTAATGCAAGACAAAAGAATGGGAAATTTGATTTTTTATAGTAATTTCAAGCTTGCCACCTCTCACTTACTTTAGACCGTCTTCAATAAAGAAATGCATAGGTGATTTTGAGATATTGGATTCATTCATGCAGCTGCGGTAAAAACAATACATATACACCATTTCTTATCAAAACGTCATTTTTGTTTGGTTGCAAACATCTTCAGCTCCAAAATGTGGCAATTTAACTTTTTCCTTTGTTTCAGAAGCGCTTGAAGAAATATTCGCCAGAACGTCACCAAGACAGCGTGCAAAGAAACTGCTCTTGCAAGTACGCGAAAAAGCATCCGTTATCGATCACAATAAAAAGACAAACGTTCCCGAGAAGCGGTCGGTCAATCTAGGTCCGGTTTTTCCGTGCTGCACAGTTGCGCCACCTTCTTGCCACAGCGGTGGTGACTGCACAACGCATCCCTGGTTTGTGAAGAATTTCCGACGAAACACTCACGAATCGATTACATGAAATGGGGATTCGACCAAGAATGGCAGCTGACGCCATATTCAATTGGCCCAATCGCTTGCCATGGTGTAGGGTACGATATCCAGTTCACAAAGATTAGATCTAGTGGTGGTTTCACGTCACATGCTTCCGGTTATGGACCAACAGAGGTCGTTATTCCAGCAGGACAAAGCTAAGTACAATGTAGTTCTCACAGAGCGCGCGCCACGTCCCGCTACCTTGCCATTTCTAACGTCATTGTCTTGCTATGGCCTTCCCGATTACCAGATCTAAACTCGATAGAACACCTATGGGATGAACTCAGTCGATGCGTACATCAACGTAAAAAAAACTTCCATATCTGACCATCGCATGGCAGGAAAAATGGGGAAGAAATCCGTAAGAGCGGCTTCGTCTACTTATTCAGTTTGCGCCGAGACGGTGCAGAATGCATTGAGTTTAACGCCCTATTGAGTAAAATAAACACATGGAAGGGCGCTGTTGTGTAAACGAACTCCTTGTCTACAGGCATGTGAATTTTCACCTTCTTACCATTGAAATTACATGAAACATTGCTCTGAAATAAATGCAATGAAAGTGTATTGTCTCCATCGCCATACATTGATGTGCAGATATGTAAATTTGTTTGTTTATTAATGGTTTTTCTCAGAACTACTGTTTCACCATGTACAGTGCTGTCATATGTTTACAAGGTGTAATGAAATGTCCACATGTGTACGTTTCATGTCTACAACAATATATGTAATTATATTTTCGCCTTATGTAACCTTTGCTGCATACTGTGTGTTATGCATGGACTCGTTTGTCCTGAAATCTTTGTGTTAACGCCACATCCGTGTTCATCCAGACACACATGTGATCAGCACGACAGGGTACTGTGGTAGTTCGCCATAAAATAGTAGAAGCTGATTCTAATTTGGGACTCGAACCCACGACCAGCGACTCTCGGCAGTCCACCCAGCCATACTTGTCCGGCGACAACATATACCGACCTGAACCGTTTCCACAGCCAGAGGAAATCTCTGCTAACAGCAGAGTCCATTGTACAATTCCGACCACTGGTATACCATAAACATGCGGTAAGATTCTCCACCCGAAACCCCGTGAAGATCCGGTTTAGAACTGGTCTTCTTTAACACATGCTTGTCGGGAGAGGCGACTAACGGGATCGGGTGATCAGGCTCGCTGACTTGGTTGACACTTGTCGTTTCCAGAGGGCGTAGAACGATGCTCATGATGTTGATCACTGGCTTGTCTGGTCCGGGCTTGATCATTTGCACACTGACGCCTTATAGTTGGAATATTACTGAGGAAAACAACTACAGCAACGACCACCCCATCTATAGTTATGATGACAGAAGTTCACTAAAAGGTGAACTAACCGTGACTACAGTTAAAGGCATATTAAATGTGAGTCAACTGTTCACCTAAAATACGCATGAACATGCAGGACAAAGAAAAGTAGGTAATACTATCAGACAACAATGGTATCATTGATGCGTTAGGTTTTGAAGTTCACTTCCTAAAGTAGCGTATAATGAACATCGCATAAAAGAAGTGCATCATTGAAAGACACGACAGAGAATTAATAGGCTGGGGCGAGCTAGATGATGTCAGTTGCATGTATAATTCTAACATGCTCAAGTCTAGTTTATGGATATGTACTGCACGTACTATAACTACTGCTGTTTATACACGTTCACAACAGTGAGTAAGATCTGACGATGTTGTTAGCAATATTCATCATTATCACGACTGGATTCACTAAATTGAGGACACCTGTTTTGACCATTCTGGGAAGCAAACCAGGGCTTTGGGAGTGCATTATCGACTAGACTACCCTAGACATGCGGCATGAATTCAACAAATCTCTAACTGGAACCGACCAGGCAAAGCCTGTACGTTTAGTACCTAGCTGTGCACGTACAACCATTGCTGCCATGCTTAATGCATATTATGTATGGTTGGTGTCAGACATATGTATGAAATATTGTCGATGTACGACATATATATCACGTATTGTTGTTATTAGACGTATGATATATGTAATGTATTAGACGTATGATATATATAATACGTCATACAAGACGTATTCTTGATGTACGACGTTGACATTCCTGAAATATCTGTGTGCGTTATATTCATCTCCACAAATGTTTTTAGCTGGAAAAATGAAATGAAAAAAGGAGTATGTACACAAGTAAAAGCTACATAAATTTACAAAAATGCGACAACACATTAAATGAAACACGAGAAATTGGCTAGATGGAAATGATATTCCTGTCAATGGTAACAGCCAACTCAATTAAGTAGACATTGAGTCACGTTGGATACCATGCCTCTTATGAATACCCAGCCATTAGACGATAGATTGTGTGAATCGAGCACTTTATATAAACATTTATCGTCGGCAAGTAAAAGTGTGTATTACCAACCAAAGTTTATTATGGTAACAACACAGTTCGTACCATCAGTACGTGAGTGATACCACTTTCTTACGTATACAGCCATCATTGATATGTTTTCATGTAAGACAAACTGTACCACTCACATTTGAACACTCTGTATGTTTAATCTGCATTCTTCGTTGGATAAAGCGTTTACTTAATCCTATATGGGAGACGATGTACTGATGATGTGGGTTTAACGCTACTTAAACAGTCTCCCTTGCTTGTTTGCATAAATAATTCAAAAGGCCGGCCTTTCAGACAAATAAGTAACGTGAAACTTGTGAATTATCCGCCCTAATGCAGCCCTAACACCGCCCTTTACAAGGTAAAGTCACTGGCGAAAGAAAATACCTCGGAAAACCAATATGGCTACCGTCTTTGCAAATGGCGGCCAAATCCCAGTACCAGACGGTTCTTACGGCTTATAAGATCGCCTTGATTGTTTGTTTAATGTATTGCAGATTGATATTCAATAGGCAACATCTATGTGGGAGAGCGACCGTCAAATAACCGCTTATGAGATGTGTCATTTCGGCGACACTGACAAACAACTACACGAGAGTGTTTTAAGTGTTCGCCAGAGGGCGCTGTCCCGTATGTCGCCCTCGTTTTCAAGCAGAAACTGTAGACGAATAGGGTTCTAGGATATGTATACACAAACTGCACTGAAAGTGAAGCTATGTATTGACATATCTCTCTACATATGGAAGATGGCTGACATTTAACCCTTTAAAAGCATTTACCGCATATGGCTGTGAATCCCAAATGAACCCGTGTAATTGATGAATGTCGAGGGATTTCAAAATCTATTTCGACTTCCATGGTAGACACGGACGGGGTGAATATGAAGAGAGTACCTAGATTAAGGTTATTGAATTCACGACACACAATTCTCTTCATCTGTCGCTAGCTTAGCGCAACACGAGCGTTCTCAGGTTTCAAACTTGAAAAATGACTCACCCTCAATGAAAGGTGAAAGAGTATATTAAAATACAGTTTTAAAACGCGATTGTTGTTTTTGATTAGGGCGATGCAGTGACAATCACGAAACACTTGGTGAAGGATCGCATTCAGGGATGGCTCTAACTATTAACGCTGTTGAGTATTGACCCGTTGTGCACACTGATCAACCGCCCGACACTTCGTCTACTGACAAAATAACAATCATTTGCATCCCTGTACATGAATATCTTTGAATTATTTCACATTCAGTCGGTGAATCAAAGAACTGATATGGACATTTGATACTGGTGTTTCTTGGCATACATTTCTCACAATAATTGGTTGAAATAATGGTTTTTGCAGTAAGTGGGACATGCTTTCGAAATATAAGACGGTAATGGTCGCAGTTTTATATTGAAATCACTAAACTCAGTCGCTGGGTAAGGGCCTTGTTGTACAACGAAAGTGGATCACGGGTAGAATCGTCTGAAGTAAGGAAATGTGATGCGCAGAGTTGCCACCCCTGGTCGTGTGGGGATTCGAAAATTACTCGTTCTGACTCCAGGTGCTTCGTGGTTGTTATCCCAGGTTTGTGAGTATCATGGCCGTTGCAAGATACTGGTAGCGCATGACATGTTCACCCTTTTCGTGAACACCTGGTGTCAACAGACTTTAAGTGATCCATTCATGTAATTGGCGCCTGTTTTGACCCGTTGGGACTACTTTTTTCTGTGGCGTTGATGGTGTTATACATTGTGGTTAACGTCTGTGGTCTGTATCATGTGGTGTTTAAACACTTATAAAGATGTAACTAAATTATGAATAGGGTAAACTGTTGAAACCCACACTCACGTATACAGAGGTAAAATACATATTTTTTATGTTGTACTGACTATCTGTTGTAAGGAACAACAAATGTCTTCACTTACACCAGACACACTAAACTGTCTATATTGGAAAATTGACGTAATTGGACTGCTGGATCTGAATGTGTCATCGTTAAATTTAAACATTTGGTGTGAAGGTGTCGGTTATGGGATTTCAATGTATAGTATCATACAGACGCCCGTCTGAGTAGGTCCCGCTTGCTTTTTGAGACCCGTGAGGATCCTGATTAGAATTGGTCTTTAGCAACCCGTGCTTGTCGTAAAAGGCGACTAACGGGTTGACACATGTAATCGTATTCCAGTCAATCAATCAACCAATCAACCAACCAACTAGTCAACCATAAAACAACCCCGCTCACTAACAGACGTTATGGTTTAAGACCTATACTGCCTTGTTAAGAGGAGAACTTTCGGTGGAAAAATGAGTGACTGAATGTTTTTGATAGGTTGAAACATTTGGTTGTTGTTTTTGATAGGTAGTTAATATGGTTGCTGCTTTGATAGGTTGAAACATTCGGTTGGTGTTTTTGATAGGTGGTTACATATGGTTGGTGTTTTTGATAGGTAGTTACATATGGTTGTGTTTTTGATAGGTTGTTACATATGGTTAGTGTTTTTATAGGTTGTTACATATGGTTGTTGTTTTTGATAGGTTGTTACATATGGTGGTTGTTTTTGATAGGTTGTTACATATGGTTGTTGTATTTGATAGGTTATTACACGTGGTTGTTGTTTTTGATAGGTTGTTACACATGGTTGTTGTTTTTGATAGGTTGTTACATATGGTTGTTGTTTTGATAGGTTGTTACACATGGTTGTTGTTTTTGACAGGTTGTTACATATGGCTGTTGTTTGTGATAGGTTGTTACATTTGGCTAGTGTTTTGATAGTTAGTTACATATGGTTGGTGTTTTTGATAGGTTGTTACACGTGGTTGTTGTTTGTGATAGGTTGTTACATATGGTTGTTGTTTTGATAGGTTGTTACACATGGTTGTTGTTTTTGATAGGTTGTTACATATGGTTGTTGTTTGTGATAGGTTGTTACATATGGTTGTTGTTTTTGATAGGTTATTACACGTGGTTTGTTGTTTTTGATAGGTTATTACATATGGTTGTTGTTTTTGATAGGTTGTTACATATGGTTGGTGTTTTTGATAGGTTGTTACATATGGTTGTTGTTTTTGATAGGTTGTTACACATGGTTGTTGTTTTTGATAGGTTGTTACATATGGCTGTTGTTTTTGATAGGTTGTTACATTTGGTTGTTTTTGATAGGTTGTTACATATGGTTGTTGTTTTTGATAGGTTATTACACGTGGTTTGTTGTTTTTGATAGGTTATTACATATGGTTGTTGTTTTTGATAGGTTGTTACATATGGTTGGTGTTTTTGATAGGTTGTTACATATGGTTGTTGTTTTTGATAGGTTGTTACACATGGTTGTTGTTTTTGATAGGTTGTTACATATGGCTGTTGTTTTTGATAGGTTGTTACATTTGGTTGTTTTTGATAGGTTGTTACATATGGTTAGTGGTTTGATAGGTTGTTACATATGGTTGTTGTTTTTGATAGGTTGTTACATATGGTTGGTGTTTTGATAGGTTGTTACATATGGTTGTTGTTTTTGATAGGTTGTTACATATGGTTGGTGTTTTGATAGGTTGTTACATATGGTTGGTGTTTTGATAGGTTGTTACATTTGGTTGTTTTTGATAGGTTGTTACATATGGTTGGTGTTTTGATAGGTTGTTACATTTGGTTGTTTTTGATAGGTTGTTACATATGGTTGGTGTTTGTGATAGGTTGTTACATATGGTTGTTGTTTGTGATAGGTTGTTACATATGGTTGTTGTTTTGATAGGTTGTTACATATGGTTGGTGTTTTTGATAGGTTGTTACATATGGTTAGTGGTTTGATAGGTTGTTACATATGGTTGTTGTTTTTGATAGGTTATTACACGTGGTTGTTGTTTTTGATAGGTTATTACACGTGGTTTGTTGTTTTTGATAGGTTATTACATATGGTTGTTGTTTTTGATAGGTTGTTACATATGGTTGGTGTTTTGATAGGTTGTTACATATGGTTGTTGTTTTTGATAGGTTGTTACATATGGTTGGTGTTTTGATAGGTTGTTACATATGGTTGGTGTTTTGATAGGTTGTTACATATGGTTAGTGGTTTGATAGGTTGTTACATATGGTTGGTGTTTTGATAGGTTATTACATATGGTTGTTGTTTTTGATAGGTTGTTACATATGGTTGGTGTTTTGATAGGTTGTTACATATGGTTGGTGTTTTGATAGGTTGTTACATTTGGTTGTTTTTGATAGGTTGTTACATATGGTTGGTGTTTTGATAGGTTGTTACATATGGTTGGTGTTTGTGATAGGTTGTTACATATGGTTGTTGTTTTGATAGGTTGTTACATATGGTTGGTGTTTTTCATTGGTTGCAGTGGGTAGCCTACCTTCTTATCGAACCGAGTGAACAGGTGTTTTACCGTCAACTTTGACAAAACTGATAGTGAGTCTGGTTAACTGATAGTCATTACCTCTATGTCTGTCACGTGTATCTGTTCCACTCTGATTGATTTACGAACAGCGACATCTAGTAAGAACTGATACCTAGCTCAGCATCGACGACTTCAGACACTGCAGACATTTGCGGTCATCAGAGCATCGTGATCGAAAATATGCCCAGTCATGCCTTAGTAACGCGCTTCTGTTTCTCTATTTCGCAAAAGCAGTAGAGTACAGCGGATAGATAGTTGATGCTTAACAATGTTACTCAACCAGATTTACTTGAGGACGTAAGAAGGGTCTGAGTGTCCTTGATCGTCTTCCATGGCCTTATACATCACGTTCAGGACTCTAAAATGCTGATGGTGTGTATTTTGAATAATGGACTTCAGGTAGTGTTTTCTTTTTGTTGTCTACCGCCATGCTCGACCGTATGCCGGCTCTATAGCGGCTGCCTGTCTGTGCCAGTAGTTGAAATAATGAGTAAAGATGCCCACCTTCCATGTGACGCTCACTCAACCATGGATGATCTTTACAGCCTGTCCATTTGGTTGACATCTTACAACCAGTGTAGTTTGTTTGGGGAAGTATATAAAAGTGTATATTTCTCCAAATACTTCTTTTTATTATGTTTCAAATATGAGCTATCTTGAAGATTGAAGATATTTTTGCTCATTATCTTTTGGCGTGGCTGACCCTTTGAAGTCCTCATCGTAATGTGTACGAATGCCATCTACAGCGACATGTTACCACCACTGCTGCTGCTGCTGCTGCTACTACTACTGCTACTACCACTACCACTACCACTACTACTACTACTACTACTACTACTACTACTACTACTACTACTACTACTACTGCTGCTGCTGCTGCTGCTGCTGCTGCTGCTACTACTACTACTTCTGCTATACTAAATCTGAAACTACTACAACTACTGCTGCTACTACTACCGCTGCTACTACTACTGCTGCTGCTGCTACTATTACTACTGCTATGCTAAATCTGCTACTACTACAACTACTGCTTCCTCTGCTACTAATACTGCTACTACTACTACTGTTACTCCCGCTTTACTAAATCTGCTACTACTACAACTACTGCTTCTTCTTCTGCTGCTACTACTACTACTGCTACTATTTCTACTACTACTACTACCCCTATTAAAGTCACCCCAACCCATCCTACCAGTACTACTACTACCCACAAACTACTGTCAAGTGTGAAAAAAGTAATTATTGACTGATAATTGTTTAACACCGCAAGCAGCATTATTACAAAATAATTACGGCTGGCTGTACACAGTCGAATATCGACCGGACACCATGATATCACCGAGCCGAGACAACCAGACCTTTCGATGCCACCTCGTACAAGCATTAGGCAACACGCATAGGTAATGCGCGGGTATTGGATGGGTCCTGTGTCACTATTGGGTGGAAAATACATGTAGTGGGTACAGCATGTACGCATGCATGTATGCATGTATGTGTGTCTCACTGAAGACGCTAAGCCTTTTCATCCCTTCTTTTATATCTTAACATCTATATAAATATAACTTTATAGTAAGAATCGCTGTAGTTCTTTATTGATAGTACACATATCAATAAATCTACTGTTATATGTGCCTCCCCTCCGATTACCGCTGGGATATTGGTAAAACATGCGTAAACCCCACTCACTAAAACAGAACGTGTTCGTTAGGCAATAATATATATGCACCAAAGTAGATATCTTTTATCAAAACGCAACATTGTGATTTCTATAAGAGAATCAGTCACTGTAAAAATTGTGCCTAAAACATTAAGATAATGAATGTCCGAAAACACCGTGTCATTAACTTGCACGATACATTAAAGTTACAGAGATTTAAAACACAAACACTTCATTTAAATACAGTAACATTAATCAAAAACACGTGTAATAACCATCATTGACTGCAACCAATCGGGGACGTGTCCCCCCACATCGCTGACATGAGACGTATGTTGATGCTGGGACTCTCGGTTAAGAGGGCATAAATTAAATTTTAATTCAGCACATCATCTCATTAAAACGTGAAAATGCCTCAATCACATCCAGCTCAAAGTCGCAATATTTCAGCTACAAAATTTACAACACAATAAAGCAACACCGATGAACATTTTGAACATTTTACAAGACATTTTGTGGCCAAGAAATATAATTAAACCATCCGGCAATGTGAATGAGGGCTTAATCCTTCAATATTCTCCCTCCTTAATCTAACACGCTTCACTGATTCTGGCGTGTGTTAACGCTTGATTAATTAAAGTGAACACAAAAACTTCAGATGTCTTCAATAATAGTTGAAATTACTCCCAACTCTTCTATCTATCTGTCATGCAACTATTGCTTCTCACTGTAGCTCGATTGGAAAGAATAATGTGTCTAATATAAATGTTTGATTGAAAGTTTCCTCTAATCAGAAACGGATCTCTTCGCATGTATATTTCCGCTTCCGTGATCAGTCCCCGGTACCCAACACAAAATAAATTTATTCTGTTGCGCGAGACTAAATAGTCCCGGGAGACAGCGCTGACCAGGGGGAAGGGATCACGAGTTTTGCAGCCATCGCCAAAATCTTGATTGATAAGTGTGATTAAATTCGCGAAAATCTGAATCGAGTAATCATTAGAAGCCGACTTGCAGAATGCTTGTGTATTTCGTATGAAATTGACAAGACAGCAACTGTCATCGAAGGGGAAGAAATAACAGTGAACAATAGGCGACCGTCGTCGCACTGTCGATATTATTAAGAAAATGTCACTTGATCGACACAATAAATGTAAGGATCATTTTCCGTTTCAGCTAATCTAGCGAAATGCCTACGAAATCCTAATTCGTTTCCGAAAATCGCCCTTTGGTTTTCCACTCGTACGTTTTTATCTTCTAGTTAATTTGCGCTTTTTGTGTTTCTCTCTTCACCAAGTTCTCTTTGCGATTTTACATGATCCATTCACTGCATGTCGGAGGCAGGTGACCTGAAATTAAACTGAAGATTTAGTGTAGGGAGCTGGCAATTCTCAGACGCCAACATACACATGTCTTCTTTTCTTTCTTTTTTGTGAAGGTATTTGTAGGACATGCTTGAAAGGGGATTTGAAAGCAATTAAAAAGTTTTTCGAAATCTTTTCTTTTTTCTTCCTCAAGGGGAAATTACTTTTTAACTGATTCATTTGGTCGATATTTTAGAACAAATATGTTCTTAATGAAAGGATTTATTCACTTATGAAATTAATGGGGCTGAAAAACTACCATACATTCAAGGGATTCACATGAAATATAAAACACCAACTCTATAAAACAACAGTTTTGATCATCGGCAGAAACAGTACATTTGATAAATCACGATATGACTCGAGCACTGACGATCAGTGATGACACCGGGTGTTCGCAAAAATCTCCGACCACCGGTAGCATCCAAAACCTAAAGCTCAAAATACTTTAACATCTGCACAACAATCAACAAGTCATGTATCGAGTACTGCTGTATGGTATTAAGTTTTATAGCAAATCCACGTCAGTATATTTCGCGCTGATTTTAATCTATGCTTATACCTGTTTCATCCAACAAACTCTGTGTGTGACTCTGGACGCGGTAGCATATATTTGTGGGTGATTTTCATAAGTTTGATCATTGGCGTTTTTTGTCCATTGATTTCATACATAAAAGCAACAAGTTCCACAAAAATCGAAAACAACGTCTGAACATTGGCTGGTATCGGTGTCCAGACATTTTACATATTATAGACAAATATACCAGTACTGGTCGGTATCGGTGTCCAGATATTTGACATAATATAGACAAATATACCAGTGCTGGCCGGTATCGGTGTCCAGATATTTGACATAATATAGACAAATATACCAGTACTAGTCGGTATCGGTGTCCAGATATCTGACATAATATAGACAAATATACCAGTACTGGTCGGTATCGGTGTCCAGATATTTGGCATAATATAGACAAATATACCAGTACTAGTCGGTATCGGTGTCCAGATATTTGACATAATATAGACAAATATACCAGTGCTGACCGGTATCGGCGTCCAGATATTTGGCATAATATAGACAAATATACTAGTACTGGGATACTGTGAACAAGTGGATCTCCAGCGTAAGTCACATGAAAGTATAAATCTGATGTAATAAACCATGCTGACCAGTGAAGTATGCCACGTGTTTCCCGCATCTTGTGCGGGGAATGACACCATGTGGACAGATTTACACAAAAGAGACGGAGAGAGAGAGAGAGAGTCAAAGAAAGAGAGACGGAGAAAGAGAGGGGGAGTATGGACTAAGGGCGGAAGACTGGGAAGAGAAGAAAGAGAGACAGTGAAAGTAAGGGAGAAAGGGAGCACGTACACGTATGTACTTTCTCATAACAGGCGAGTACATGCTCAAAACATGTTCAAAATGTAATTTTATATGCTGAAAGATTAGTCATCTTAGAAAGGTTCAGGCGCCCCTTCATTCACAATGGTTTCATAAACTCAAATACGAACACTGTGTTCGTGTAAGCATGTGATGTTTTTTTGTCAGATTATAGTTGGGGTATTTACAGTACAGACCGTCCGTTTGCTACGTCACTGGATAAGCCAAACGAATGGATTTATATATCACCAAATGGAAGTGCATTTGGACAAACAAAAATAAATGAAATAAATAAATGACGCAGTTAGATATCCCCTTTGCAATCCCTCATACCAAACCATTGCTTTAAATCAACTATGTAATGTTTCAAGGCTGTTTAAATACGTGATTCATAAGTGATGCGAAATACCCCAAAACAGACAAATCAGCTGACAACAATATAATTATTATTATAGTAATTTTAATTATTATTATAATGCATGAAACAATTCAGGCGTTATTTTACAGAATGAGATCAGCCCATCATTAGTGGGCTGTGATTAAGAGATGTATATCTCCATGGAGAGAAAGGTTCTGTATAAAACACGCATGATAAGATTATTGATGAAAATACCTTTTCATATAAATACAAGACATAAATTGTTCATAAGGAGATCGTGGTTATCTGACATGCCACGACGTTGTACCGATGGGAGTATCGATCTACAGCAATCAATCCTAAGAGCGTTTACACACAACACTTTAGTATCGCAAATGTATAATTATATAACATGTCAGGATATCCAGCTTTTATTAGCCTCAGACCAGAATCCTTTCAACGTGAAAGGAAAACTAGCTATGAACAGTATAGGAATGGATCACTACAGATCAGTGACGGCTGGATGAGTGAGTTAAAATTGATCGTATCAGCAGTACTTCAGCCATATTGTGACTAACAAAGGTGAAAAGCTATAAATAAATAAAAATGAATTTAGAGAATATGCTTACCTGTCTGCAAGGGACAGTTATATAACAAGAATACCGCTGTTATAAGATTAATGTAAACGAGTATGAAAATCTAAAACATCTGAACTTTGAAAGACAATACAATAATCAGTGACGACACCAGGTGTTCACGAAAAGGTTAAGATCGTGCTGTCCATCTAGTAGGAAAACTAAATATCAGCAATTCAAAATATTCTTTTGATTTTTTCGGTTCTGTATACACGCGAGTTATTCTGTTTACCGTTTTGACACTGGATATGAAAACATAATATCTGCCTGAAGAAATGTAGCGTGTACTTTTAGACGGAATTAAAGCTTCTTTGATGCGTCAGTTTTCCGATCATAACACATGAACCATTAGACATACCTGGATAGTAAGAATTATGAAAAGGTTTAAGGTAATGTTGAGTGTATTGAGGGTGTATATGTGGCTATAAATAGCGTGGAGAAGTTGACGAGGCTAATTAGACTAAATGTATTCGCGTATAAAATCCATGACGTCAAGGCTATACAGATTAAATCAGTCTCGATTTTCTGCTTAAACCAATTCCATAGGTGGCAAGAGGCAGACAAGAAGTGACAAGAATGTGAATGGATGACTATCAGTGATGACACCGGGTGCTCAAGGGAAATGGTAATTATATAAGTATAATTTATTCTTCTCTATCGTAGCACCAAATTCTCTAACCATAGTTTTTGGAAACTGTTAGATAGTGTTGCTGGGTAAGGCCGAATTTCAACCTGTGAGAATGCTGTAAAGACATTCACATCAGACTGACGAGCTGCTTAAATAAATGGCAGTTACTTTACTTATCAATTGCCACTTGGTGCCGTGAAGGAACTTAATGACGCATACACATTATTTCATTACGTTTTACCTACTTATTATCTGGTATAAAAATCACACAATAAAAACAAATTTTCTCTGATGCCTAAATAATTAAGAATATCATTGTATATGGCTAAATCGAACACAAACACACTAAATATCATAGCACACTAGGAGAAGAAGAAGATTTATTATGCGATTGTTGAAAATCGAGCCACCTGCGAATCTTCAGTTTTCGTTATTTATATGCATATAGAGGCATAGGTAAGTAGCTATTGATGTTCTCCAGGTGTTTAAAGTACATCTGATATGACTACAAACATTCTACAAAGGTGACTGAGATGTCACCTTAAACACAGACGGACTGCATGAAACCAGCTCTTTATGTAGGCTTAATGAACTCTGCCTAAAAACCCCAGGGGAAACGGAAAAGGCAAATTTCTTTGACAACGTAGCAAACATATTTTGTGTTAGCAATATTCTCCAAAAGAAAAAAAAACGCATTGTAGGTCTGCTGATAAAGGACTAGTAATGGGCATTGTTTTCTGACCAGTCAACCCGCATTGTCCAGCAAGCCCACATGGCCGTGAAACCTACACTTAGTCCAGTGTTAATGAGGCTGCTGGACAGTGTGCGGATTCACGAGCGAGTAGGGGAATTCAAAAGGTTTGGGGACAAGGCAAGAAAAGAAATTGTCAAAGACACGAGCTCATATCAGTATGATAGCCCTTGGCTCTACTTGCAGCAACAATGAAAGGTCTTCAAACAGTATCATTGAGTTAAGCGACCCACTCCAGGGCTCATTCAAAACTGACCGCTTACATCCTGTACAAAAACTATGGCTGGTCGCATGTATCCTGGAAAAATTAAGAGGGTGGGTCGGTCATTGGGCTGGAGGGACGATAAGGTCATGACCTAAGGTCAATAAAATGACCTGAGCAGGGTACGTCAATGACGTGAACGGACTTAGCAGGAATCATGATGGACGTTTAATCTGCATGGGTGAAGCTGTTATTGCTAATTATCAAGATGCTTCTAAATGCTTCGGGGCCGTTTACCACCTGCAAAAGCCTTACAAAATTTTAAAATTTGAATTCAGCATTTGATATCCTTGATGTGGTAGTCAGTAAATGAACCAAAAAAATATGTTTAGTGATGTTTATTCAAAACAGGAAATATAAGGGATGATGGAAATATGATATATAGGATATATATCATACAAAAGATAGCTTGCTTATCTCCCATTGGGATTTATTATCATGTCAACACTGCAAATATATTGCACTATGACCGTCGCGATCTGCTTATGCTGGATGATATTACTTGAATGAGAAATTAAAAGTGCACATATTTGGGAGGTTTTGACATTTAGAATAATTTTGTATGTATGCTTTCATACATACATGTGACCCGTTCCTGAAAGAATGTTTTTGTCCATATTGTTTCACTTTTGTATTTAAATACTTCAGCATCGTGCACAATCATACTGTCGTTTTAGTCTGCGTTGAGTGATCTAGATGCGCGTGTCCAAACGAACGATTGTGTAATGAAACGAAATAGATGGTTTGTAAATCTATACACCTTGTTAGCCACTGAGTCAACATGGCGAGACAACTGTCTCCGATCCATACTCCCGCATTGGTCTTTTAAATCTGTTCAACTATTGCATAGAACAGACAATCCAACGAGTTTCACTTCTTTGTAATTTTTCATTTTCCTTATCGAAAACCTCTTGTACTATAATGCAATAAAATGGCATTTCGTTTGAAGACTGGATGACAAGCTTGTTATTTGGCGCACGGTACAACCAAGCTGCGAAAGTTGCATTGTATTGTACATGTACTTTGATCTATGTTCGTTATTGATTCACCCGCATCAAAACAGAGTAAAACAATGTCAGGATTCGACCGTAATCTCTTAGACAGACAGTAACTCAACTGTTTTCGAGTTATATTGTTACTCCTGTCAATGGTAATCTTTGGACAGTAGAATTTCAGGAAGTACGGACATCACTGTCTTTCAAAACATCTTCCGATGCGGATGAGTATAAGAGTTTGATTTCTGATGTCTGAGGACTTGTTTTCAATTATGTCTTTGTTCCCACTTCATCGATGAAGTGTCTCCTCTCAAAAGGGATATGAATGTTACAATTGCAATAATGATTAAAACATCAACTCCCTTTCTATAAACCATTCCGACAACTTACACGCTTTCTTTAAAACAATAATTAAATAAAATGTGTTAAATAACCTACAATGCAGATTCTCACAGTATCCTTTATAGACAAAGCTGATAAGTGTTACCATTTTAAATTATCACTTATTCAGGATAAAAATCACCCGAATCTTGCAGTTAAACCTCTCATCAATCATAAACAACATTTAAAAAGTGATATGTGCGCATGAAAGACGTATTTTCACGTCACTGGTTGTATGGTTGATTGATTACAAGTCATTGCTACTGTGTTATCTTACTAACAGATTTTTCTCTCTGTAATGAATGCCTCGACAACAAACATCGTAAAGTGTAATTACAGTGGAAGTCAGACGTACACAACTTATATTCGTGTTCTCCAAGCCAAACAAAACAAACCTACATTTGAACATGTTTAAAATCTACAAATCATGACTGACAAGGCAGAAAATTAACATGTGTCACGGTGTTCAATTTCATAATGTCTCATCTGTTTGTAATAAACACAAAGCCCTGGTTATAAGTATCACTGTCTCCTGGCCTTAGTCATCGGGTAACAATGGACTGCCAGACAAAGATGTTCATCCTAGCAATTCTGTTTCAACAAGTATTGAAGCTCCTTTAAAATTACTCTTTATTGTTAAAAGTAGTCCCTTTTATGATATTTTCCCACCAATTACCCGTAGCATCTTTCGTTTCGGTCCTAAAGTCAGCTGTTCCCATAACTCAGAAACCATACCTGCAGATTTAGCACTGGATCCCGTAGCCAAACTGTGAGAACATCCCCCACTTACAAAGTAAATGTGGTTTCTTTTTACATAATGCGTTTCAGTATTGAGAAAGTTTCAAAAATCTTCTATTGTGGTCTTTTATCTACGAGTTGGCCAAGTTCGCTAACTTGACCCTGCACTGTTCCTGAACACTTTCCACACAATGGAGAATAACAATTGTATTAATATTATGTTTCAGCACCTTTAAGCTTTTTAACTTTACATTGTTTGTGGGAGGCAGGTTTTTGTTCTGAGCCAATTACATTTCTCGTCTCGGACTCGCGCCTGGGTTGAATTACTAATCATAACCTGCCTTCTCACGGTTCTAGCTCAGCAGAATATTTTCATTGCCGTCGTGGTTTGGTCACTACTTAATTTTTCCTATTGTTTAGGCGCTACAATAGCAAACTAGTATAAAGAACTGTTGCAACCATTATTTAAACTTGCACCTAAAATCACCCACCTAAACAATATGGTGATTTAGGTGACTGAGTGCTCGCTTCGATTTGTTTGCTTTCACTTTCAAGGCAATGTAAATATATAGCCGAGTGATGAATGGGATAGAGTTCCTAAGAATAATGACATATTTTGACAGACGTGTACGGCAGGTCGTAGTTAGAGTTATTTAGATCGATAAAATATAGAATGTAATGGGTAAAGTCTTAAGAAACCTGGGTATTTCAAGAATTGTATTTTTTGTGTTCACATGTAGTTACGTCATTCCTGTGTGGAATAAGAAAGAAGGAAATATTGTCTGATCTTGAGTATGTCAAGATATAATTGAAGTTGTAAAAGTATTGATCAGTGCAGGAATATTAAATTACACATAACGTTTGTTTTACTTATTTGCTAACACAAGAGGATTTGTGATGTAATAACAAGCATATAAAAGTTAATATCGATGAGTTAATCCATCTTGATATTTATATACTCAGGTCATATAGAGATTGCATCATAAGAAGAATTATTGTTTGGGATACTGAAAAACGCAAAGGCAAAACGTAGGTTGTTACCGTATTTATTTAATTGTAAAGTGATGTCTTTTGGATGCTTAGTTCCTGAAAGCTTAAGCGTTTTTAATATACCTCATTATTTTAACTGAATGTGGTTACGTGCTCTATGTGTCATAATTATCTTTTTAAACAATCTCAGTGACCATTGCCGAGAGAGTTACACAAGTAGACAATCAACTACAAACTGACCATGAAATTACACTAAATCCCTCATTGGTAGCCATAGCGTAAAACGTAAAGCTGACCTCTCTAAATGACTTTCAAACAAATCTTTGTACAATGCAAACGAAAATGTCACACAATAGATTGACAGCCAACGCTAGAGGCTCAGAACGCTGGACGAGCAAACTTCGCGGACCCCCAACTAAGCGGCATGACATCTCCGCAAACATTAAAGAAAAAAAAGGACTTAGGAGCACCCCCTGTATCACACCTCTCATGTTGTTCCCTTACATGCTATTATTGGCAGGGAGTTTGACTAAATATATTGTGTGCACTCGGTGGTCTTCATAGATATGTACACTGTTAAGTGGGAGCGTTAGTTTTGTATGCCCCTGACCAAACTGCACCCTTTCACTTTCGTTTTTTTAACTTTCAAGGGCATTGTATCTGTGTCATATACGACGGCTTTGGACTACGAATTATGCCACTTTTCTGTGAATCAAAACCAGCTTTATGAAACTTACTTCTTTCTCAAGGAATCTATACATCTAATGAATTAATTCGTTTGTGTAATGTGAAAATCAACGATAAGAACATGTAAATGTTATTTATTTCCTAATAAGATTATTGACATAAATTATGTCAATTCCCCTAAAATGTCTCAACAGTCGGATGTATCATTGCCTAGATCACGAATACGCTAATCAAACTGTTGATACAGAAAAGTTCTTGTAAAGTATTTATAATGCATTGGTTTTCTTTTGGTTAAAACTTTTTCGTAGCTTTCTTCAAACATATTTTAACAATGCATTATTTCCATAAACCGAAATGACTCGATGCGCGTTAGGAAGTATTTTTTATTATCTGAAAATAAATATAAATTAGATCGAATTCACAGCTGTTTACAACCAGTGGCCAGTATACTCGCCATAGGATTTAAGTTCTTTCGAATAGTGCCCGTAGAACCGATCAATTCTAATGTTGAGTTCTATTTTTTTCGCACACCTCATTCTTCATGGCTATTATTAATTTGAGACAGGCTGTCACAGGCGTTTTTAAATTCTTGAGATGTCTATCTGTGATGTTTGTAGCGTTAAATTATATTCAATCCGCGGCCTCTTCAACAGCCACCAGCGTATGTCACCTAAACAGAAATCAATTGATATTTGTGAAATTAGGAAGCTTTTTACCTTCTTTTAGGTCTTTTGACAAAACCCTTAAAACAGCAAGGGTCCCTTAAGACTGGCCTTCGATTCACAAATTATAAGTTTCGGTCCCATCTTATGTTTTTTTATTCTATTTCATCGACTGGTGTGAATACATTTAGTGAAGTTGGTTTCCGTGGCAACGTCTCATTCTCTCCAAAATATTCGCCGCCGTGTGCTGATTGGCTTTTAAACAACATGTATGATTAAAGGACAATGTAGGTCTACACAAGTTGACACTAATAAACCGACGGGTAAGCTTTAATGAAGGTAATATTTCTGCGAAATATGTTTCGCACTTTATAGATTCCACTTTTCGACCAACCTTTGTCCGTTTTATAAGGAAAAGGTGTTCAGTGTTAAGACATATTTGAATGAATATGTATGTAACAATATTTATTCGCAAGTTTACGCGATATTAAAAGCTACCCAGTAATAATAAGTGAATATATGTTTGGTTTCCTTCGACAACTTGATCGATTGTATGAATTCCCTTTGAAGTTTCAATGCCCCGATGTCGAACAATAGGCGATATATATGAAAATTCATGCGTTCAGTAATAAGGTTTCAAATAATTCAAAGTTCGTGCGTGAACTATTTGAAATAATGATAATGCTCGATATAGCAATATATACTGAAGGAAAAGAAGAGACATTTTCGGAGTAATGATCATGAGTTCGATGAAAACAGAAGGAAAGACGACATATAGAAACAGGCATCTGAAACTGTAGTGTTCAATTGTACCGAGTCAAATGAAGATGCAAACGTGAAACGTTGTGTCGAACTGTAATATATGAATCTATGTGTGGCCATTTATAAATGTTGCTCTTCAAAATGGTGCAATGAAATTCCCAACTTAAAGGCAATGCTCGTCGATGACGTCCGCCACAACTAGGCAGTACACACACACACACACACACACACACACACACACACACACACACACACACACACACACACACACACACACACACACACACACACACACACACACACACACACTCACATACACACACACATTCACACACACACACACATTCACACACACACACATTCACACACACACACACACACACACACACACACACGTAAGTGTCGTATAACATTAGATATAATATGGACATTATTTTGTGATAATGATTCGACTAAACCAGAGTGCCCACTGTGACGATTGTACACAACCCCCAATGTTTGAATATAATCTACTGGACATAATGGTTTAGATGGACATTTGATACATGTCTTTCTCATTTCACGTTGATGTGATTAATAAAGGGTACGTATGTCTGCCAGATCGGTAGCACTCGTTAACGCTGGTCAGTCAGGTTTCTTTCTGAATGTGTCACATACACAGATTTCTCAGCAACCTATTTAGGTCATGGCATATTTTTTCTACCATCAGCTACTAGTCTGCTTGGTCCAGACAAGAAAACATAATGAGTACCATCTTAAAGATATAGAATATAGAAACGTTTTTGGATTTTGATGTTGACGTCGCACTCAGCAAAATTCCAGCTATAAGGCGAAAGTCAGTAAATAATCGCTTTGGGACCAAACAATCTAGTTATCAATAGCATAATAATATGTTGACGTCGCGCGCAGCAATATTCCAGCTATATAGCGGTTTTCAGTAAATAATCGAGTCTGGACCAAACAATCCAGTGATCAAGAGCATGATACTACTGTTATGAATGAGTACAGTATTTCTAAACGTTACGCGTCCACCTTCGCGTGTCTCGAAATCGTTAAAAGTTGTTGATGCAGTGTTTTCCGTTGTTCACTCGCCCATTCTAGTTCCCTATCGAACAGTAATTTGTATCCGTAATATGTGGCACCGAACATGTGACTCGATAAGTGAATCTTAATAATACTCATAATATGGAACACCATCTCTGGTATGGAACGCGTTTCCATGGCATGCGAGAGCATGCCCACCATCTTAAGGTCACATTTGAAGCTCATACCAAAGGAGTATGTGAATTATTACAGACCAAATATTTCATAAAGTGGTCAAACATGAAATCACTGAAGACAGAACTGCGTTCAGACAGATCCGTGAAAATCACATCACGCGCCGACACTGTTTTGATCAGTCATATATAAATTAACAGAAATATTGTGAACATCAAGAATACAACATGCATATTAGCGACAACGTTCTTTCAAAAATTCACGAATCCCAGCTAGAAGCATAACAGGCCACTGAGACCCGATCTGTTCATGTCTAGATACGTACATAGACATTAAACACGACAAAAGGCTATTCAGAACACTTGATGACATGGGATCTATGGCTTCAACTTCCTCTTGATGTCAATAATTATTCCACCAGCTCCAGCCTTTGGTGTCTGCAACATTGTAGGGTGCCACCAAGCGTGCTCTTTCCGAGAAAATCTCAGCTGAGTACAACTCTTGCGTAAACGATATCATTCAAAATCACGGTAAACCTTACAAAAAAGTTCACTTCAAAATTTGAGGCATCAGAAACAAAAAAGTGAATAATGCATTTGCCTATTTTCACCTGTTCTGGATGTTCCCGGGTGGAACAACTGACTCACCTAAAGTTGCATGTGTTGATGACAAGTGCCACAGGTTGTATACGTTCACCTGTTAGTGTACACCTGGTGGCATCATTGATGAAGAATCATGAACACACGATAACGATGAAGGCACCGTCATGAAGATTTTACAGAATACGATACAATATTTCTAAACGTATTCCGTCGGTTTGATCTGTATAATAACAACATGTCTCTCACATAAACACACACAAAAGATAAACAAATACACGAAAGGTGTATGATTTCGGCAAATTGTCCACGACGATAAGCCTTATGCTTAGACGTAAGTCCCCACGCTTTAACGTATTAACCCTATTAATGCAGTAACTTCCATGCTTAAAGTAACTCCCGTGCTTAAACGTTGTAATTCTTTAGTAACATAGTAATGCATATGGCTAGTCGTAACTCAACAAACTGAATGATTTTGTACGACACAGGCATCTCCTCGAATCGTTTTTGTGACTTTGTCAGGACTTGTTTCCGCAATATGTCTTTTGTCTTTCCTTGTGAATTCGTTCATTTCATTACAAAAAGTAACATTTAACCTGACCTGACTGGAATGAAACTGGCTATTAGGATAAAAGCGCAAGGCAATACAGTATTCTGAATTACCATGTGAAGAGTTGCGTCCCTTGGACACGCCAGAAACCTTTGATGATGGGTTCAGATCACGGTATTTTGTACCTCTGTACCTGTGTAGCTAGGTTTGGCTGCACTATGCCCGTGCTGGGTATCACCATAGTGATAAATGTCTGAAACACGAATCAGTTCGAATATTAGGCAGCCCCGCCGTGTTATAACAGGTAAACTGTTCAAAGTCCTCACTCACTCACTCACTCACTCACTCACTCACTCACTCACTCACTCACTCACTCACTCACTCACTCACTCACTCACTCACTCACTCACTCACTCACTCACTCACTCACTCACTCACTCACTCACTCACTCACTCACTCACTCACTCACTCACTCACTCACTCACTCACTCACTCACTCACTCACTCACTCACTCACTCACTCACTCACTCACTCACTCACTCACTCACTCACTCACTCACTCACTCACTCACTCACTCACTCACTCACTCACTCACTCACTCACTGGACAAATCCATGTACGTTTAACTAAAGACAACCAGACCATACAGCTTCTCTTTCAGGCCGGTAACTTCGAATTTGATTTTACAAGAAACATCAATTGTCCACAAGGCAGTAAGTAATATGTTTCAGAGGAGCAAAGATGACACTCATCATGAAAATAAAACTCTGAAACTGAAAACCAAAGTGTTGAAATAAATCAGAACCTCGCGTGCCGGTTGTCAGTATAGCCTAATCCTATAAACACATAAAAACTCATGTATCCTCGTATCTTTGAATTGTTATTGGATCTCGAGATCTCAGAGCAAGGTGGTTACTAATAGCTGCCATTGACATTCTTCTTCAGGAAAATATCACAATCATGGGGAATACTAATGGCAATACACCCTATTGCTTGAATCGTCTCAAAATAACAAACAGATGTGTAGCTGATATAGATACTGCAATGATTAGCGTGCAAAAAATAACAAAAGGGAACGCTGGGTGAAACTTTAAGGCGTGAGAACAGCTGTAAACTGCAGTCATTTTCCTTTACGTATACGTTACATTCTGACAATGTTAGCTCATTTTCCCAGAAAATACATACATACAGTTTAAAACAGACTGATAAATAATTATAAGATTATTTTCGCCACATAAATATAATTATGAATTATTTGTGGTATTGCATCACATTTTAAGATGTGCTGTCTGATCAATACCCTACAAAAGCAAATATTGCCTTGAGAGCGCACCTCTAGACATTGAATATTTAACTGTTTAACAATGGTCAGTTTTGTTTGGTGTTCTTTATATAAACCCTTTCAGTACTTTTTCACTTTGTTATATGAAAGTAAACTGATTTCTGTTTCATTATCTTCGGTATTCAGAATTTATAATATTAATTTAATGCTTCAGGTCTAGACTTGATAATTATTAAATACATAGCACTAACATACGACACAAGCACGCGTTCACACCTAAGTGTAATGCATCAGGGAGACTTAGATCAGGAACACCGTGGATCTTGTTTACAGCGTCAACTTTCAAAAGCTTATTGATCAGATGAACAGCAGTATAATAGATTATACAATAGCTTGATATGCGATAGCATCCCGGTTTTGAATAAATACCATCACATGAATTAATTGCATAAAACATCTATGCCTGATGATATGAATATCAAATATCTTACATGATAATATGACATAAAACATCTAAAATGAAAATGAAACATTCTAGCACAATTATGAAACAAAATATTCATGTGTGGATTATTTACGAAATATCAGTATTGTCATTAAGGTGTATACGTGCAATATCTAAACCTAAAAATACCTTTCAAACAACTTACATTGATTTGATGTGTGGTATGATATATCCAAAACATAAACTAAGCTTCAACGTAAACAATACACTTTATATACCATCCAAACATCTAATTAGAATTTTATTTATTTCAAAAGCTCTCACCGCAATTCATGCTTATACAACGATAATGGTTCAATCAAACAACAACATGGGAATTGGGGTTGTGTCCTTCCATTCCCATAAGTCGTAGAGTCTCAGTTTTAGTGAAGCCACGACCCTCCCACGTCATGAACAAAAGGACGAACAAGACAGGCAACAAACAGAGCATTTGGAAAAATTGTCCCGTGCGACGTCTAACCGTACAATTCCTCATAGAATGTCACAAAGCGACAGAGTCGTTGTATCGCTATAGGCCAGTCCCACGCGAGTTTACAGACACTGAGCAGGGTTAAAACACCTATACCATGACAATTATCATCGCTACAGAATCCCCATCTTATACAAAGACACCGAAACATTATGAGAGCACCATCACGACAAACGTCTCACATAATAAGCTCTTTCAGTGGGCTGTCTACTTCAGTTTTGCGTTCATGCATGGCTCCTTAACTCCCAAGATCCTAATTCACGTGTGACTTTCATGAGTGGCATATGTAGATGGCAGTAATTTCACTCAGGAATTATTTCAGTATGCATCTACTGTGTCAAGGCTCTTGCTTCCAGAACAACACATGTAACAAGAACACAGGGCTGTTTATGATAGGCTACAAATGATGGGAGCATGATCGGAATATATGTGTATATATATAAACATTGACCTTTCCCAAGCAATTAGAGACTACTTTTACTATTACTGCTTCGCAAACGGTTATTGAATTTATCTATTTTTAGTGAATGGCTTTATCTTTGATCAAAATACCGGACAATTTTCGAAGTATATATTTATGCATGGGAAATAATAACCTTTGGCAAGAGGCCATATTTTTTAAACATATGTATACAAGGGTATAGTATAGTCGAGCATGACAAATGAAAATGTGTAGGGAAGACAACACTTCTCTACCAGCGTTGTCACGGGTGTGGATAGTTATTAAGTTGCAAGTGGTAAACTTTCTAATGTCAGAGAGTGTCATATACACAGTTCAATGGAAATTGTGTCTAATTGTAACAGCCATTTTTAATATTTACATATGAAGTCAGTATAAAGTCGTTGGTGCATTTTATAATTATGTTTTTATGTAAAACTAATTGTAAACCATCAGAATGTTTGGGGGTAAAATTAATATTTTTATAATAAATGCTATTTATAGCTTTAACAAACTATTGTTTTACTTTCAAAGTTTCGGTTCTTAGATACGGTATGATTAAATATCCAATTGGTGTGCATTTTTACTCTTTATGCTATTTATCAATTGGATTTGAGCACATATTTGAAACGAATGCGACTGATGAGGAGAAATATTCCTTATTTCTTCTATCCAGAAAACCAAATATTATAACAACACAAAACTTTTTACAAAGAGTTAATACAAAGTATCGGGACGTCACGCGGAAATAAAGTAGTAATTAACTCCTGTTTTACATGTGATTAGATGGGTGACATCTCCGAGATTGCAACACGATCTTTCCCAGGAATACATCAGGATTTCTATATACAAAATAAACAGGAAAAGGGGTACTTTGTTTCTTGTCGGAAATGAGCTCCAATAACACTTGAAATGATCAGTAAACATTCTTGTTTTCCGATTAAAATGAATCGAGGTATTTCTACATTGTTTTTTTGTTCGGGTATGGACTTGAAGAGGATATTTGTTTCTAGGATGGCGCTTTGCTTTTCTCAAGCCTATGTTCGAGAGGCTGTCAGTGAGGGGGCAATAGAAGACAAATAGCCCTGCAGGGTTCGCTGGACAATAAGCTCGTACAAAGAAAACGAACAGGCGTGAATGGTATGTTTGGTTATCATATCAAGCCGAGCTTCGTCACAGAATGTGGAAAGTTTGAAAGTCACCCGTGTTACCCAGGAAACGTTGATAAACCAAGAAATAGCCAGATTTTTAACAAACTGCAATCTGTGTAAAGTGTGTTTCTGATTAGCCAGGCGTTGCGCGAATTAAACCATTTCCCTATTTGTAAACTGATTCAAATACTTCTTGTTTGGTGGTTCGGGTTGGGTGAGGATTTACCATCAACCCGTCTTATGACGTTTGTCACTGTACACAGGCCGATGCGTCTTCTCGAGGCGGCTCTACGGTAGTTGACTCTTCCCACTTTGTGAGCAGGTGTCGAAAAGTGATCCTCTGATCGGTTACCTGTTTAACATGGACCCCGAGAGCTTGTCAATCACGATGTCACTCCTTCGTTGTCAGCCAATCACAAACGCTCACTACCTATTTAGTGTTACGAGTCAGGTAATTACTCAGATAACAACCCGAGGGATGAAAGGAGGCGTGGCTTGATCACTCGATAAACCAGTCAGTGATCGTGAACGTGCTGACAGGCAATTAAAGCTCCGACTTCTTCCGGACGACTGTGTTATGTGTGTTTTGTATTACTTCAAATAGCAGGGTAGAACTCCCAGCTTTCTAGATACAGACTGTTACCTCCCGGGAAAGGAACGTCTTGGACAGATAGACCCTAGACCCATAAACGATGAGTTCATCAGCTGATGAAGAAAGAAGTCATCCCGAGGGTGCGACTGGCAGCTCATCCCATCCTCACGCACCGCTCTTCATCCGTGCAACCGACAGGTACCCAAGGACACCTAAATGTGCTCGCTGTCGGAACCATGGAGTCGTCTCGGCTCTTAAAGGACATAAAAGATACTGTCGTTGGAGAGATTGTGTTTGTGCCAAATGTACACTTATTGCAGAAAGACAGAGAGTCATGGCAGCTCAGGTAGCATTACGAAGGCAACAGGCCCAGGAAGAGAATGAGGCACGTGAGCTAGGACTCCTGTACGGCCCTGGTGGTTTGTTGTCTATTAATCGTGAAAATGTGCACATCTTTGACTCCGATGCACCATCGTATCCTAACACAACCGGTGGTTCCTCTCCCACGTCAAGAAGCAACTCCCTAGAAACGTCATCACCTCCACTGCCAGTCGACGACGCCAATCACACACCAGGTACGTCGTCATCAACTATACTAATTACGTCGTAGTAACATATCATATCTGATAAGCAAGAACAAAGATTAGAGAATGGGGTTTGCGAGTATCAGAAAACATCTTCTGTGAGTTGTCTATAGGTTGTAGTAACAGATCATATTTAATAAGCAATAACCAAGAACAAACATTAGAGAATGGGGTTTGAGTGTATCAGAAGAACATCTTCTATGAGTTGTGTATATGTTATAGTAACAGTTCATATTTGATAAGCAATAACCAAGAACAAACATTAGAGAATGGGGTTTGCGAGTATCAGAAGAACATCTTCTATGAGTTGTGTATATGTTATAGTAACAGTTCATATTTGATAAGCAATAACCAAGAACAAACATTAGAGAATGGGGTTTACGAGCATCAGAAGAATATCTTCTATGAGTTGTGTATATGTTTGGTTCCATAATGAAATCGTATTATTCCGGCCTTTGAAAAATGACACCTATGTAGTTATTGTTTCATATTGTCAAAATTCTTTGAAACTTACCATATCGAATCTACAGTATGATAAAGCCGATGAGTTTTACCCGATGTCATATATGGTTCCAGTCCACATATCCTTGGTACCAAACACCTACTGCATTTATTTTCTTCTGCTAATTATTTAAAAGCATATTATGGTATACTGCAAATACATGTACATGTGATATCAAAACTCAAGGGCTATATATATATATTACATGCATTATATGCAACATTCGAAAGAAGATTTCAAGGATTATGTCTGTGTAAAAACAAAAGGGGTTCTGTCTTTGACATGAAATGTAAAAAGGAGTAATTACTTTTCCTGCATGAGTGCTGAATACTTATGTATTTACGAAAAACTATCTGAACATCAGAAATCTGTTTTGCATTTCACCATTTACATAAAGCAAAACACTTATATTTTCGCAATAGCTGACAATTCCTTTTATTTTTTTAAATGATTTAATCCTTCAATGATATCAAATAATAAATCTGTACATATTTACTATGGATAATTGCTCAAAACTAGACTGTCTATGAAAATGCGTTCATCAATATGTATAATATTAAGTTGTATCCAAACAGGAAGTTTTTTCTCTTTTATTTATTCTATTCTGTTATTATTCTATTATTCAATCACAAAACTTAAAGTATACTTGAACACTGGTGAAGAAGGTGTAAAAGTGAAACTGTTAATCAAGAGACGAATCTCGTTTTACTACCCTCGTGAGACTTTGCGTGACTTTAAGGTCGTATCGCATCAAGGATAACATTCCATCCTTTGTTGTGATGACGTCGGTGCGACCCTCTATCTGTTTCAATCTCAGATGCACTGGCACGTTACAAACCGATTTTATGAAATTAAAAAAAACGTTTTTCGCTGTTGTCACTTTCATCCGTCCATGTCGGAATAAGATTGAAAACCACAGGAGCTCTTCGGTACTACCAAAAATATTCTACTTATGATATTTCCTGTTAACGTCAGAGAATGTCAGTAAAAAGAAACTCGTGAAAGGTAATTATAATTTCATTCAGATTTGAAGCAGTTGTAACACAGTTATATGCAATCTTTTCACAAAATGGTAATAAATTAAACGAACGCTATAATTTCCATTTCTTGAATACGTTATAAATTGTTAAGCACATAATTTACTTCAGCTGTATGTCCCAGGCAAAACAACAGCTGTTCCTGCAAACAGAAATTCTGCTAACTGGTGCT
Organism: Haliotis asinina; assembly: GCF_037392515.1. Taxonomy (NCBI): domain Eukaryota; kingdom Metazoa; phylum Mollusca; class Gastropoda; order Lepetellida; family Haliotidae; genus Haliotis; species Haliotis asinina. The sequence goes on from NC_090286.1 coordinate 50,553,183, forward strand.
AGTTCAGTTTCAACTTCTACAAACACATCATTACAGTGTTCCTGCAAAAAAGAGCTGTCCAGATTACAAGAGAACAAAGACATCAAACGTATTTATTCTATGTCTGTGTTGAGGCTTCAAGGATATTATTTGTCACGGTTGTCCAAATATGTTCTTCATAAATGCGATTCAAAATACAAAAACTGCAATTTTAATAGTTTAAGACCCCTTTCTTTACAAATATGATATTGAGCGTAATATTTATCACTCTCGATACAATAGCATGGAGATGAAAGCTGTTGCGATTGAGCAATACATTAAAGTTACTTAAAACCAGTTCAACCAATTTTGCCGAACATTTCGCATAATGTAATAGGTCCATGTACCGAGTGACCGCGCCTGTACCGGTTCACGTTCGCATATTTCTCAGTAGGACAACTTCCTCCTAGACGGGAGTTCATGAAATCACACACGGTACTGACCACATAGTACTTTGATTGCTTGACCGCTCGAATGACCATCTACAAGATGGACACTCCACACAATTTGTCCATTCGGTGGATGCATGGGAGGATCACTTAAGGAGCTCTAACTGACGGGTGATGTACTGAAAATGCGTTCCCAGTACATGAAATAGACATAAAGGCGATATAAAGAAGTCAATGGACAAATTCAGAGCGTATAGTCTTTTTAATGTGTTTGTCTCCTTTTGACGTTCGCGGCATGATGAAAGAAATGACAGTAGTTTGGTTAAAGGAGACATGGCAATATGCTGTCGATATACCCGTAATTGGAGCTAATATGTGTCCATCACTTCCATTGCCATTGAAATTGAAGTGGTTGTCTAATAGTCCTTAGTTTCAACGGTTTCTGACTGTGGTACATAGATGGATTGCCATCTGAAATCCCGATACATACTTGGAACAAAAGAGTTACTGGTTGTTAAGAAATAAGATATATTGTATAGTGCTAGATAGGCCCTTTGCGTGCTAAGGTGTCGTTCATAAGTGACGAAAAGAAAACTTGTGCTTGAAAAAGTTAAGGATGAGCTGTTTTCAAGTCGTTAAGATTATTCACCTTTCGGTTGGGTAGATATGGCGACAGGCTAAACAGACATATAGGAACCCTTGGATGTTAAAACGAGTTTAGAATTCTCAACGTGAAGATAAATCGTATTTCGGACTGACATGTATATGAAGTGTTGAACCGCAGTTGTGCACCATTGAAGGACTCTTAACCCTTTAAGGGTTAAGTAATAAGAAAATAATTTGTAAGCTTTTTTGGGGATTTCAAATATCTTAAGAATTCCAGTTGTTCCAATTAGTCTGCTCTTAATGTGGTACGTGCGCACGAGTTATGTTGAGAATGATGATTTGTGACAATAGCTGACGTAGAATATGGACTGTGGTGACCATATGACAGGACAATGGCCATTAACTTTGTATGTAAAGATAACATTTCGTCACTGTACATCGATCCTTTTCATTTCCAACAAACAACCTTATTTCACGAAAGTCTTTGGTGTTAGAGTATCTTATGTAGTTACCCTTAAATGTCTTTGTCACAATGCTTTTTCGCCTAAACACTTTGATGAGTCAAACCGTGCTGTCGTGTCTGATTCATCAACGTGTAACAAAATGAATCAATGACGCCAGCATTTAAGTATTTACAGCATTTATTTAGGGAAATGAGTTATATGTACTGCACACACAGGAGAAAATGTTATGAACATTAATCATGCAAGTCCTCCAAGCAAAACATTCTGAATTACATAGTACTATATGATCATTAACATATACCGATCGTCTTGCAACACTGACATTCAATGGTTAAGTCATGCATATATACAGGTCTTAAAGGTTTATATGACATCAGTGTTGTGTAAACTTTGTTTGATGTGATGTAAGTGTTACATCTACAATTTAACTTTACTCTGTGATGGCCTATCAAAATGTTAAAGTTGTTTATGAGATAATTTTCAAATGGACTAGTTCAACTACTCTGAAACGACTCACAGGTGTCCAATTTATCTCTAAATTAACTTCAGTAAATGACAAAGTAGATCTTTCGTGTCACTTGTCGTCTCGGGGACTGGATAGCCACAACAAGCGTCCTTTGTCCCTGAAGTACTGTAATGAAGGTGCCTAAAAATCAAGAGTCCTGTAGACAGCTATCCCCCTTGATGTTGTTGACAAAGTTCTTCATGCCAGGTTTAATGTTTTCTCTATCATAGACATTTGTTCTCTCCATCATAGCCATTTGTCCTCTCTTCTCAACCCTTTTGTTAGGCTAACTCTAACTTGGTAGGGTTTATTTCACATCAACTATCGTGTTGACATGGCAAAAGGTATTCATCACGCAGCACGGGGGTAGGAAGGGTCACTCTCTCAGCCTTGCACTCTTTCAGGGGCAATCTCTATCCTTGTCAACAGCCTTACCTTTAAATTACTCGTATGAAAGACGATTTACAGATATTTAACTGCATTTTAAACAAAGGAGCGGGCGGCACTTGTGGTCAGGGGAATGAAGGACATTTGAAACTTAATACGAGTCCAGACAGCAAAAAAACATGTTACAAATCACCGTAACTATCCAGACTGGTATAAGTGACACGAATCTGTCTTTATTTTGGCAATATGCACCAATCAACGACCACCCCAACCTGAAATGATTGATTATGTCCTTTTACAAACGCGCAGGTTTCGAGTGAGACTTGGGAAGATGACAAACAAGTCTCCATACTTGACGTGACAGCACCAGTAGGGGACAATTAATATGTCACTTTTACACCCGAATGAACAAACTGGTCTAACAATCCATGTCAGAAAAGTATTTACCTGTGTATTTGTTTCAAATATGGAACATTCAATAAAAGACAAGTGGTCGAGTTTCAACCAATCATGAAAGCTTAAATGTGTATTTCTGAAAGTCTTTGTTCTCAAATCAGATATGAAGTTTCAGGGTGTTAATGGGGTTAAAGGTTCGATCTTTTCTCCGTCAGTGTTTATGAATCATTGCAAGGCTCTGACAGAACACATACTGGCTGACAACTACGCCAGTGACTCCTGTCAAAACACAGTATGCATTTCAATAGTTGGGGCATCATTTTAACAATCCGGTGGCCAGTCGATATGCTCAATATGTACAATAAGACGGGTATTTCCTCATCCAGTATTTCACAACGTTCTCTCGTTCGGAATCAGTGAGTTGTGTGCATTTTTGTACCTGTTAATGGAGTTTTTATGCAGATATGCTCCTGCTCAGTGATCAAATGACGTCCTTTATTGCTCTGTATGATCCTCCTTTGAATTTTCTTATTCAATACATATAATTCATTTACATACAGTTCATTTTCTAGTATATACATGTGTAATTCGAAACAATGAAGCCCATCTCTACAGATCTGCCGCGAATAGCTGCAACATTGGTGATGCGGCGGTAAGCAATATTCACTCACTCACTCAAAATATAAACTTAACACAAATGAAAGGAACGTGTTCACACCTAACAATTTCCCAAGACACAGGCACATGTTTCTGTAACATATACATATAATAGCCGCTCATCCGTCATGCAGGTGGACATGTTTATCACCTGAGGAAGGATCTATTTGCTGTTATCGCTGACTCGAGTATGCAAGTGTTTCAAGGCGGATGCAAATACAATACTCATGCATAATGATGACAAATTACGCCTGAGAATACCTGTGATATCAGCAGTATCAAATTTTACTAAACTATATCAAATGTTAGAGTCGGCGTTACTTTGCAATTGAGGCGAGCATCTTTTATCGGTGTAAGTTAGAAGCATATTTTAGGCTGTGTCAGCCGATGAAAGATGTAAAGCACGAAAATGCTACAAGCTGCTTGTGTCCAAAGCGTCTCTCGTTATTGCCCCCTGTATGGTTGCGAATGATTATATTCATTCTGCTCAGCTCATAGTGACGTGTTATGAGAATAGTCTCTATGTGGGATTAAGTAGCACGTCGCAGTAGGTAAAAGTCTTTTTGATGTCTCATTTTTACGCTGAAGTGGGCATTTCCTCAGTCTCAGATATGGTGCATCTCACAGTGAGACTCATCCGCGGAAGAGACCAGCAAGAAACGTTTTTATTGGTCAATCTTTTCTGATTCAAATGTTACCAAAACTCGCCCCATCTCGAAACAGGAGCACAAAGCAGTAATCCCGGGAGGTAGACTGTTCTTTTCAGCTAGCCTTTTTTCTGTTTTAGGATTCCAAACCATTAACATATAAATGATGGACTCATGACTGGTTAGGAGTAACCGCCACGGGAATGTGACGGTGCTAGATTTTATTACAACCTGAATACAATGTTTAAGTGGTCCTGCTACATCCATTCAGGGAGATCCACTTACTGTGAGGAGGTCATTATCTATAGTGTAACTTGTGTTATGTCTTACTTCAAACTGTGAAGAATCTTCAATGGAAGGGCTTTATCGAGCTCTAAAGCCCATGGTGAAAATTATCTTTCGGCGCATGAACACTGCTTGTTTGAAATGAACATCGGAACATTTAGCAATTAATGTTCTCAAGTCTACTGTGGGCATCACGCTTAATAGATGCCGGAGGACCCGACGTAAAGTCCACAGGGGTAACAGGGAATGTGCTCAGGGCTTATGAACATCAGCGGGGGGCAAGGACATACCTTGTATGGCATTTCAGAAAACAATTCGTCAGTCTTTCCGAAAATTTAAATGGGACATTTATACCATAAAATTTTCAACTATCCGTCTGCTTGGAGTCAGGCAAGGCGATATTGGCCGTCCCTGTTATTAATGTTTCATATTCTGGATTTTATATCTCCTAGCAATTGATTTTTAACAAAAGTTAGGTAAGCACATTAAGTCCACAGGGTACCAGAAAGATTCTGCTTCAGAATATGCGGTTAGTGTAATTATTCACTAATGTGTTTGATTTATAGAATAAACATAAAGCCAACAGACGTTCTCAAAGATTGTGCCTTTCAAATATCGACTTAAGATATTCGCCGAAGCGTGATAACGACTCATACAAAGTATATATAAATTACGCCTCTTTCACCGCTCTCTGAAAGGTCGACTAATAGAATAGCCCTATTCTGCACGCACAATAATTTAGCAAGTATATCATGTTGGTGCAATAATCAAAAGACACTTCTAATGGGAAAAGTGCCTATGGGGCCAGCTGACGCCTTATATTCTTTTATCCTTAACGCACAGGGTCACAGGGTTTTAAAGAGCTGAATTTGATGAAGTTTCGTGAAAAAACAAACTGTTAACTACATTAAAGTGCTACCTTAAGATTATGAAAGCTCCTGTTCGAGATCGGTTTTGTGTAACAGTTAAACGATTTACCTATATTACTGGTGTCCCCGGGTACATATTCATATTATTGACGAAAACGTGTTATAAATAATGTGGCGAAATGGATAAAACTCAGTTAATAAATATAGTAGTACATATAATTATAAACCTACTTAAGCTTAACTTCAACCTCCCATACAAATTCACGTTGTCAATGAACACATCATTAGGTTCTACCCTAGCGGTTAAAGCGATGGCTGGTAACACTGAAGGTCCGAGTTTGAATCCCCAAATGGGAGTGTGTGATGATATGTGAACCCAGTTACTAGGGTTCACCTACTGGAATATTTCCAAAAGCGCCCTCACCCTTCAAAAAGATTCATAACTGTTTATATGTTTTGGGTATTTTTTTGCAGTTGCGAAACGTCAACGACTCGACCCGGTGGCAACCGACTCCGGTAGTGCCGCATCCTCGCCGAACCCAGACTCCAGACCTGTATCCCCTGATATGGCAGACAGACCAAAACACGCCGGCCGCAGTCCCTCCCCAACTCGCAGCATCTCACCAAAAATGTCTCCAGAACCAGCAAACACTGCTATAGACCACGTGCGCTCAGACTACCTCCCAAAACCCACAGCAGACGAACTTAGTTTTCTTGCACGTGCTGGTGCCGGAAAACGTCCCCCAATTGACATGATGTGCCGCATTTTCCCACACATGAAGAGAGGGGTGCTTCAGCTCATCCTCCAGGGGTGTGGAAACGACATGGTACAGGCTATCGAGCAGGTACTCAATAACCATGGCGAGCAGACGACTTCCGCTCTCAGCCAGACGACACCCACGCCGAGTTTGTTTCCTCAGTCTTATCTCAGCTCCTCGCTCACATCCCCATCCCTAAAGTCAGCGTTCTCCCCCATCACATCCCCTCCTACAGCTCACCTGAACTCTATCAGATACACCTATGGAAGCGGTGGTAGGAGTCTTGCTCTTGCAATGCCCTACCCCCCAGTTCTACCCTTAGGATTAGGATCCACGTATGGTTACAACGGACTCTCTTCATCAAACAAGGCATTTCACTACGCGATGTACCCGTGCTGCACGAACCCCACGACGCATACTGCAGAGAAGACAACGGGGTGTCTCAGCGACTAGGCTGTCTCAAAACGGTGTTGAACTTGTCTCATTTCCACTCAGTCTTAATGGCTGCACAGCTGAAGATTCACATTAACGAGATCATCTGATAAGTCGTCGTTATATACGAATGGTTTTAAAGATATTTACAATATATTTACAGTTTTCTATTGTAATGGCACATTTCGACAAATTATTGTAAAATGCAGTGTCTATCATTCCTATATTTGCATCGACTATTTTGGGAGTTGCCATTTTTCTTTAAAATATACATCAATTACACTTTTAATTGTATTCGCAAAAAATCCCAACGGCGATGTAATATTCACGTCAAAAGCAGGATGCTAGAGACAGACACACATACAGTCACACATACACACACACACACACACATACACATACACACACACACACTCAAACACGCACGCACGCACACGTGGAGGCTTTGTACTTAATCTCCGTCATAATTTGGATTGCAATCTTTGCATACATATTCCACGAGTCATATAAATCAAATGTTGGCTCTCTATGTTCGTTTATGATAAATAGATTGTATTGATATGATTTTATCCATAATATCAATATCTCCTGTATTCAAATTTCTGTAGGTCATATACAGTCACTGAACGAAGCCACTGCCGTTGACTGCAGGCCGATTAGATCTTTGACAATAAAACATCTTCGGGTCTCAAATAATGAAAGACATAATACTACGTATCTTCACAACGATACACACCCACGGGGGAACGAACACCAATGGGAAGGGATCATATGACCAGACGTTGCCCTTTGATAGTTCCATAGTGTTGATGACAACTTCAGCTCACTGAAGGTTTTTAATAGTAGTTAATATTCTTGTTGACATTCAATTCACGGTCATCGTCGTGGAATGTACATGATTTGCTCAACGTGAATTTTTTATGTCCATGTATTAATTATATTGTCAATTGTTATTGACGTTTTTCAAGGATATCTTCATTGATATTTTTTTCTCAATCTTGATGTAATATCATAGCATTTTGTGATATGTGCAAATGACGCCAGATTGTGCAGCCATCTTTTATGTTCATGTAACTGACCTTATTATTTATTGTACATAATACATGTTATGATGACGAAAGCAATAAAGCTAAAAGTTGTAATACATTTCTTTGTAATCTTTACTCATATAAATCAGAGAGAGAGAGAGAGAGAGAGAGAGAGAGTCGCCATTTTAGGTAATTCATATGGTGTGATACACCTCTAGTCAAGAATACCCCCTCCTTCCTAGCACAACAATCGTATAATTGCACACAAGCTATGGTTAGAGGCATGCAACATACCTTCATAATTCCCATCTTGTCACAGATTATACACCAGATATTAACTCCAATGGGCTTATTGCTCTAGTGCATTACATTTCAGACTGTTTAAATATGTAAAGTCTCACTTGAAATCATTACAGGAAATACATGAAAAATATCTATTTGTAAGCTAAATGTGTAATTTATGAAACCAAACAGAAAAAAGAACATTGATAAATAGAAATATGCTGACCTACACATAAGAATAAGCAAGAATAAAGAATGGGTATGCTTGCTTTAGGTATGCTACATTACATTAACACAGGCCTAACCAAGACCCCCTACCATGATAACATTAACATTTAGATGTCTAATCTCTACACACTGTTTTTCAAGTTTTATGTCATTCCTTTGTTCTTTTGAGACTCAAAGTATAGTGCAGTTGTTCATCAGCTGACGTTAAAGTCGCTGTTCTGTTATCTGAAATTGCTTCTGAGATGCGCCTGAAACGTAAGTGAAAAGTTAGAGATATTTATTCACCATAATAACTTTCAGACTTCCTTTATAACATGAAGCTGGACTTTATCAGTATATTATGAAATGGCAAAATTGTTGCAGATTAAAAGAAGAACAATTTGAGCTTGTGAATCGTCTATTCAGAAGCCTGAACAATAACAAGACAGTTATAATTGTGGGTGGTTTTTTTTAATGTAAAATCTTAGTTTGTTACTTTACCACTTCAGTCACTTCATGATAATGGTTTCATGATGTACACTCACTCCAAACAGACAGTATAGTATGATCATAATATAAGATAAATCAGCTCACCATCCAACTAATGACATTGGCTGAGTATGTAATTTCTTATAACTTTCCAATCACTCTTGGCGCGAAAGCATGTGCAAGTGTCTAGCAAATGTACTGAATGAGCAACAGCGCTTTGTGACTTATAATATAAGTACAGCAACGATTCTTTTTAACACAATACCCAAGGACGGACAGTGAACATGAAAAGGAATCTTCCACAGACTCTGTTGAAAAACGTTGTCAGTTGCTATGAATACGATTGGAGACAAACCATCACCTTGTCTCACATCACGGTCTGTTACGGAAATCGTAACTTATGCTAGCTTCTGTTATGTACACGTCAACAGGAAACCTGCCACCCCGTCTACCCGGAATGACCACTGTTTGTCAGTAGACGCCATGGATCTGGACCCTACTGCACACATACCCGACACCTTGTATCATGTGACCGGTGTCCGTGGATTTTCCTAGCAATAGAAAATGTCTCAAGTGACCAGTGGCCGTGGGAAGGGGTAATGAAATCCACACCCAACGTTTACACCACGTTGCAATTTGTTTCAACACGTTTATACCTCCACCTCCTATTGTGAGACAGCTTTGGAAAGTTGATGGGGTGTTGTTTACTTGATATATGTCGCAGGAAGTCACCCCTGCGACTGACTGGAGTTTCTCCTCATTTTACATTGGATTGGAAAGATTTATGGTTTATATTCCTATGTGGTATGTCTTACTTAAAGATGGGCCTTTAAACAGCCATATGGGTAGGCTGGCGTACAAGAACACTTTGTGTTTATCTTTGCAAGAAATTGACATTTGATTGCGGTGTATTTAACGCGGGTATCATAACTGTGTTTTATACTCATGATTGTTGTGTTTGGGCGACTGTTTTCAAGTGTATAGTTTCTTTTGATGGGCATCTTTGATGGGCATTTATAAGTTGACGGGATGAAGAATCCTTATAATATGATGGATATACACGCGGTATACAGAAAAAGGAAGTTGTATATCCATACAAGCATCAGCATTCTTTTGCCAGCAGAAAAAGACACGGAATAACCCATGAAAGCATCCAAAATTACAATATACTATTGTTAAGATGGTTGACTGATTTATCATACGGCCAGTCTGCAGACAACTATTGCATGTTTGTAGTGAGGTTACAAAATGAAACGCACCAGCTGTTTACTATACATGTTATAAACATCAGTCTTAAAAGTATGTTCATAAAGAAGGGATATTTATTCAACATAGGCCGTTTTACAATTTTCATAAATGTGTTTCAGGGAGAATGGATTTTGTAAAGTCGGAAATTAAGCCATATTTCAAATATATATTCCCCTGTTACTGTCGTTTCTGTGCGTGCATGACGTTATTCCTATCAAGTCATTAGCGTTACAAATGTACGTATATTTCCACTATATAACATGCTGTAATATATCGCATAACGCAGGTCTAACGTCCACACAGCTCCTCGCAGCGTACAAGGAGGTGTCTATTCCCGTAGCAACTGTTCGTATGATACACGTGTACTACTTATGTCTGTTGATCAACTTTTTCGCGGTGTTTAGACAAGATGAGTGAAGACATGGAGATTGGTCTGAGACGCTGGTTTAAGTGGGGGTTTGGAGGATATAAGTGGGAGGAGTGGGTCGGTATAATCCTTGTTTGACATGGACTTTCACAGACGCGACACCTCTTGACTGAGCCGGACACACTGAAGTATGAAGGAAAACGATACATACGTAATTTGGAGTTTCGGGTGTGTTTTGGCGGGAAATAATAATACACATATTACATTCATAACGTATTGTGACACACGTCATAAAAATGTCTGGAAACAAAGATGGCTATTTGGCGGACAAGGTTTGTTTATACATGGAAACAGTCATGACGATTACAGATGATTAAGGGGCATTATAATGTACACATTAAACGTTTAATATAAATATAGATACATGTATTCCGAAACGTCAAATTGGATTTTTTAGTTGAGATGAAAACGTGGATGCTGAATTTTCATTTCAAAAGTTGAAGACGTTCATGTGCTGTCATGTCAACATAATTCGGAAGTTCAAGATTTCTGGGTGTTCCAAAGGAGGTCACATGGCCACGAAAATACCCTTCATAAGCGTAATATGTTTGGCGTCTTTGATCACAGCGTGTCCGGTTAATGTGGTTGAAACACCAAAATGATGCCGGTCAAATGTTTACCGCTTTTGTGAAATCCACCAACACAGGTTCTGACAAACCCCAAAAAATAGCCTTGGCGAATATGATTCTTCGAAACGATCACCGGTTTTTTGTCATGCCTAATGGTAATGGAAACCCATCACTGCATAACGAATTGCACGCCATCAGTTCAGAAGTGCACATTATCATCAAATAAACATGTACAACTTATTTGATAACGTTGATGTCAACAGCTAATGTTTAATGTTAACTTTTCTTCGGGGTTGATATGCAGTTGGAATATAACCCGATGGATGAACATACTTGTTTCCCTTATGACGTTTGATTTATTACTCAAAACAGATGCTCATAATCGGCCTCAGTAGCTACCCACGTGGAAATACACAATATGTCCTCATCATTCATGTTCTCAGATATATCGACACGGCATAAAACATTAAATTGATTTCACATCAGTACAATAATAACGACATGAATAAATAGAAAATCTGCGTAGCTGGAATGTATTTTTCAGAAGCTGTCATTGTTTTGCAACATCTGGTCTTTGTTAGACGAAGAGCATATTTTATAATTGATAATTGCACTTTATTCCGAAATTGTATCATTTGACATCTGAGTGTCAGCGCAGCCCTGTCAGGTTTTTCTGGAAATAATTTTAACACTGGTAATTTGTTAAGCAAATATTGTGTTATCTCAAATTGTAATGCAATATAACACGTAGAAGTGGATAATGCTTTAAATTTATTACAGTTTAATTTATAACAAATTAAACCACACAAGCCATACGGTATAAGGTGTCTTAGTGCCTTGTGGGTTTTGTTTTGTTTTGTTTGATGTTTGTTTATTGTTTAACGCTGCACTCAGCAATATTCCAGTTATATGACGATGGTCTGTAAATAATCGAGTCTGGACCAGACAATCCTGTGCTCAACAGCATAACGTGTTCTGTGAATGATCATGTCCTTAGTGTATGCTAGTGTTAAATGGTGACGGGATCTATTCTTCCTTGATATGGTACCTAATGAAAATGCATTTGCTTTCCGTTTACCGTTTCTTTTTTATGCAGAGGCACGGTTATTAGAACTACCAGCAAAAATGCTCACCTTATCTTTAAAGAATCCTTATGACCATGTATGTCCTTATCCTCCAGGTGCTTCAAGTGCCGAAACGCCTGCAACCTCCTGCTTTTTCAAAACCGACGAACAATTTTCTTCGCTGATACCTTCATGGAAGTTTAATTATTTAATTTTCCCGCATCATGTTCTCAAGCTAGCATTGTGTTATAATCAATGTTGACCTATGTCCTTTATCAAGTTCACGTCGACAAATTTAAAGATCTCATAAACCTGCATATCGCATAGTGACATCAATCATGTCCCCCCCCCCCCCCCCCCCCCCATCATTTCGATTCTGCTCAACCACGTGCCGTCTTGTACTGAAACCGACCAGGTAGGGGTGCCTCGTGCAGCCGTCAGCACCAGTGTAAATTCATGACAGAATCGCATGGTGTCATTACATGCGTCTCATAGAAATTTATCGGATGTATTGCCACTATGTAGACCGATTCCAGTATTGACACGTGCATTGAAATAGACAACAGTCTGTTACATATCGATGATGTAATTGTATGCTATGGACAAATACAACAGAAGTCCTTGAAACAGGTATTTTCGTTCAGGTCTTGGTTGATAAATTGATGGATGGACTTTTAATTTGGTGTTCAGAGGTGATCTGAAATATGAGAGACTTGTTGTCAACATGGTGAAATGTGCCAGTTAATATCATGTAAGCCTAGCCATTATTAACACTAAATCATTAGATGTTTGTAGAATACTAGAGTTCTCGTTACAAACTAATGTGCAGAATGAGTGAACGTACTGTGGAACCTAATCGAGAGAAAGCGAGGTAAGGTACGATAGAAGTTTCGTAAAACTGGAATCTAACCAGTTTTGATTTTGCACAAACTCGAACGTTTTCATTCCCAAACCGAAACCGGTTCAAGAAAAAGGTCGCGCAGAAACTGACTTGACAAGAAAGCCTGTGTACAAATTTGAAGTTCATAAACTTGCACACTATCGTAAAGTTCATACATTTGAGTAGATAAAATATGGACTGTAGACACAGTGACGAAAATGTGACGAGACGAGACATCTTAAAGTTGTGTTGACAAGAGAGAGACTTTGAATCTTTTGCAATCAAGCAAACTAGCTTGAAGTTTGTACATTTGAGTAGATAAAATATAGACTCGGTGACGAAAATGTAACAAGAGGAGAAGTCATATAGTTGTGTTGACCCACGAGTAAGGAGTTTGAATCTTTTGTAATCAAGATTCATAGACAATCAAATCCGCCTCCTTGTCACAATGACTATATTCTAACGTCAATGGGTGTGGTTAGCGACCGAGTCGGCTACGCTTCGGACACTTAGCGAATGGCAGAATTGTATGTTACTTGTTCTGCCACATAGGACTGCATAGATTTTCAGGTGTACAACTCATCTTAAGCTCTTGTTTTGTCAACAGAACATGTCCATGTCTTGCGACAAAACAAACTCGAAGCATATAACAGAGACGAAGTTCAAATGGTGACGTCAGCAATGTCAGGTATGACGTCACGCCATGTGGTAAAAATGAACTTAAAAGTAGCTGCAGATGAACGTGAAATCTTGGAGCGTCAGCCCCACACCATGAACCTGGTACGTCACACCTGTGTCGACCGAGTGTTGGACTTCATCATCTCCTCGTGAGCAATGGGCACCCCAAGACAACAGCAGCAACGCTTAACAATGTCTGTAGTGTGTGTTAGTGCGTTAATGTTAGTGTGTGTTACTGTTAGTGTGTTAGTGTTAGTGTTAGTGTTAGTGTTAGTGTGTGTGAGTGTGAGTGTGAGTGTGAGTGTGAGTGTGAGTGTGAGTGTGAGTGAGTGAGTGAGTGAGTGAGTGTGTGTGTGTGTGTGTGTGTGTGTGTGTGTGTTGTAAGTACTTGTGGTCATACCAGCCCATATTTCACAACCAACAAACGCCCGAAATCTTTGATGAAAAAGAATATTCAGTAGAAGTCGAAAAGCCTATAAAAGCCGTGAATAAGACAAATCCTTTCTGTACGAAAACACATATTAGAACTACAATTTGCAAGAAAAACTTTGTTGTATCAGAGTAATAAACACGGCTGAAAATGCTCAAAAGCAATTTACAACACTTTGATATACTGTTCAACAATAGATTAATGTCACCCAAAACGTCGAGACAAGAATGAGAAGTCGTTTCATATGTAAGTTTTGTTATGTAAGTTTGGAATGTAAGTCTAATGTCACTGTTAAAAGCAGCATACGTAAGGAAGAAAATGTTACCAATCCATAGCAAGCCACTAAATCCTATCCTCCGTCTGTTACCTGTAGCCTTTCATCTCCACTGCGGGGGGTCAGGTAAATTGCATTTTAATAGACCCGGTCCTGACCACAGTATAGGGGCCCTGTTTCTTCGGCATAGAAATAGCGTTTGCGTTCTGCTTCGAAGGATTAAATAGAATGACATGTGGCGTAGCACAAATTATCTTCGCCACTCTGTTCAGATTTTACGATCTTTCATAAACTTCAATTTTATCTTTAAAAATGTTTTCCTAGATGTGAATAGTTCTATGAAACTGTTACAAGAATGTGATAGTATAGTTTTCTTGTGTTTTTTTTTACCTCATTCGAGACTTTTCATGCGAATTGCAAATTGAAGTTGCCAAACTTGCGACAGAAAGGCTTTTATTTGTTTGCACACAATGCCCAGTCATATAGCAAAGTTTGTTCGTAATTTAGTACTCCGTGTCAAATCAAGCAAAGGTTTGAATTGTCAGATCAACAATAAGACATTGTGTGTGACGTCTGTGATTCCCCCTTCAAGACTTGGCTCATAATCATACAAAAGTGGAAGGTTTACAATATCATGAATGAAATAGCGTGTGCACTTACTCATGAATAACTTCCTTCAACCGATTCCTGAAGAAAAGCAACGCTTTGCAACAGACTGTGTGCTACGATGAACGCGCAATATTCTCTTACACAGTCATACGACTAACAATACAAACTTGTCCACGTGCCCGAGAGTAAGTGAGGTAAAGTTGTAAATCACATCATCACATTTTAAATCTCTTGAATTGTCAAGATAATGGATTAGGTTTCAAAAATGCTTAAACGCAATGGATAGTAAAGGCAATAGAAACGTATCACTGTTTTTTGTGTGAAAAGCTAGCTTGAAAACGCAACCGTGCTTGTCAAACGACTATATGAAACTGAGGCTATGGATCGTACCGAGGACGCGGGCAAATGTCAATGCATGTACTAAGTTGAAAAAGTTCAGAACTAAACCCTCGAGAACATTCAAATCCTACCCCCTTTCGAATGACACGCTATGTCACGTTTCCGACAATGGCATAGGCTTCAAATTTAGCACAGATGTCTGATGATTATAAGGAGGCTGAATAGTGCAAGGGTAGGAGAATTGGGGGACTGGGGCTTGTACGTAAAAATTACGACATGGTGTTGCAATGTATGCAGTTGAAGCCTGCAGTGACACATATACAGATCGTTAGAATGTACCTCGTAATGAATTAATTTGGATTGGTAAGTGATAATATGTAGCAAAGACTGGTGTGGATCCTAGGCAGATCGTCGTCTAAAGTATCCTTGTCTAGACAGATATGTGTATGACTTTGTAGTTGTTGATATTAAGCAGACAGTTCCCTGGTCGTGATAGGAAATCACTGTGGCAGTTTCCGTATCGCAGTAAGTGAGCAGTGATAACAATATAGCCATGACCAACTAGCATTAAACGACCCACCTCTGTCCCAGAATGTACGATTAATCAGTGTGAGGTAAACGGTTCGTCGTTGAGCTAGATGTAAAATGATTCAAAGGCGTCCTAGAAGGGATGAACCATTCATCCTTGTGCCAGAAGGGTACACGAACCACCATTGTCCCACGATGGATGCACGGTTTGTCGGAATGTCGGAAGGGGTGAACGATTCGTCGGTGTACCAGAAAAGGTAAACAGTTCATGGATGTCCTTGAAGGGTTAATAAATTCATCGATATCACATAAAGTTTAAAGAACAGAATGACCTATCGATTTATGTATGATTGATAAGAATTCAGCTTTCTTCGGCGTACAACGACGAACGAAAGAGTCTTAGACGAGCAGATGGTTTATGGATGCCCAAGAAGGAATTACGGACCCATCGATGTCCCCGAAAGAGTTAAGGACACATCGATGTTCCAAAACGAATCAACGGCTCATCGATGTCCCAGCAAGAGTTAACGCCTCATCAATGTCCAAGGAAGAGTTATCGACCCATCGATGTTCCAGAAAGAGTTAACGACTCATATTGGTGTGCCCTGAAGGATTATGGACTAATCGATGTCTCCGAAAGAGTTAAGGACTCATCGATGTCCCCGAAAGACTTAACGACCCATCGATGTCTCAGAAACAGTTAGCGACTCAATGGGCAAACCGAAAGAGTTCAGGAGTCATCGTTGTCACAGAAAGAGACTAATCGGTGTCAGAGGAGGGCTTCGCGATTCATGGATATCTTAAAAGTCATCTTAAAATTTATCGATGCACCTCGATTTCGAGAGGCTTAAGCACAGCAATGCTTCTTATTCACGCATATCATGTGGAATTAATATGAGCTAACCCCCCCCCCCCAAAAAAACAAAACAAAAAAAAATCTAACATTCAAGAGGGTTTGATTTGGGTATTCTAACATTATCGTAGCTAATTAATTCTTGTATAAATAATCTCTCAAAGTACGAAACATGACACTGTACCTACGACGTGCTCCTTTTTTCAGTACTTTCCCCATTGCACTGGATTAATCACGACCAAGGACCTCAAACATCTTCCAGATCTGTTGCAGTCAGTATAAGTGCATTTATTCAAGCCCTCCGTCATTGAGAATGGGTGTAATTTAACATGAAGCATTAATGAATATGCAGCATCTGTCATGAGTGATTTCGTCATTGATTGTCAGACACAACACAAATTGGCCAGGGTTCTTCTGACGTAGTCCAAGCACATGACTCTACTACACATGAGTCCGACATAATATGACACTGTAACATTGTTTAGTTATAGTTAATAGGCACACCGTCATGAAATGTATTACTTTGTGCCTTGTACATTTCAGTGGTTGATTTCAGCGTCAGAATCTGTCAGAGAGGGATGACATGCTTCAGGGACCAGCATCTATAAACCTCAACTGTTCTTCCTTTGAAGAAAGAGTCCCTATAATTTTCACATTTTTCATACATCTCTAACCTTCAATGGCATATTATACCACACGAAGCATAATTGCAGTATTTAAGAAACTGTATCAAAAAGCCCTTTTCTAAAGGAAAACGTTCGTCCTAGCACCTGTAGTTTAAACTGAACGCGGCAAATATAGTAAAATGTTATAATCTAGGGCACTGCAAGAATTGCTTAATGGATCATTATTTGAAATGCGAATTTTTGACAATGAATATAACATTGTCAAACTTACTTTTTTCCTTCACGAAATATTGAAGAGGCTATCTTGTTGTAAGGATTAAGTAAATGCTAGCCGTTAGTCTAGTGCTCACAGTTTGCCAGTTGCTGGCTCATCGACAGTTCAAGCAGGTGGACAGTACTCATTGTAGTATCGTTCATGAGAAGTTTAAGCTTGTTGCTGCTACTGATGAGAGCGGGGACACAACAAGACTGATGGTCGTGGTCGTGGTGGCGGTGGTAGTGGTAGTGGTAGTGGTAGTGGTAGTGGTGACAGAGTTGTTAGCTTACTAGCATATGATGGAGTACTGAGGGAGGCAGTGTGTTACTGTTAGGTTACTCTTACATTACAGTAAACACGTTTGTCGATTTTCTTGGTTTAAAGCTGCTTGACGCGAGACTCACGGTCACAGTTCACTCGGTCGCTTATTTTTTGACAAACGAGTAGAATCTACGTGTGTGGTTGTAACAATTAGCTCGTTACAGTCTGTATGGATACTTTGTCCTAAAGTGCTTGGGCGGCAGCCCAGAGGTTAAAGCGTCCGCTCGTCACGCCGAAGACCCGGGTTCGATTTCCCCCATGGGTACAAAGAGTGAAGGCAATTTCTGGTGTCTCCCGGCGTGATTTTGCTGTCATATTGCTAAAAGCTGCGTAAAACTAAACTAACTCACTCACTATGGTGGTTAAAATTGAAAACAAAATTGACATCGTTTTATCTTACGGACAACATGTGTCAAATCAACTAGTACTATAAAACGTCCAATTGTGAACAACACATATGGAGCCTTGATATCATCAATACAGCGTCCTATCAATATG
The DNA here is from genome assembly GCF_037392515.1 of Haliotis asinina. NCBI lineage: Eukaryota > Metazoa > Mollusca > Gastropoda > Lepetellida > Haliotidae > Haliotis > Haliotis asinina. Next base: position 50,571,202 of record NC_090286.1, read on the forward strand.
TTTACACTGCCACAAGTTATGCTCACTAAGTCCTACACAATATGTACATAAATAAGACGTGATTCAAATACAGTGTTTACATATCACGTGTCTGACTCTGGACAAAATATTTTAGTACTTAAAATTTGATTCCGTATTTTTTAAAACTGTTTGACTGCATGACAGTGTAAAAGAGTCTACTGTCCAGGATCGGTGTGTGTTCTATGGAATGCTGGACTCTTGTGGTAGTTATGCATTAAAATGATAATATATAATTTATGGACATGTATCTAAAAAAACGTTTAACGTCCTTCAGTTTTCACAAGCATGGATTATACCACGCACGTACCATGGTAGACAGAGGAATGGATCCATGTCGGGAATCGACCCGGGGTTCAGATGAAGGTGCCTGGGGAGATCCCAGGCACCTGAAAATAAGTCCTGTTTTCAGTATGTATGTTTCAGCTGTCATATGTCAAGTCGTATGATAATCTACAAGAAACCTACCTATCTCCGTATAGTGGCATTCATAAAAGCACACCGAGCGTAACTCATTTCACTTAAGCACATTAATCATTGTACCTGCTTTTCTTGCTCATTTCACAACACGTTCAAACACGACTGATACATTATCGGAACGTTCAGAGCATCACAGACATTACACATAGCAACGATAGAGACCGCTGTGCACTTCACATGAACTGTATGCCTTGTCCGAAACATTACACCAAGTCTTTGACAATACCCATTTCAGCGAAGTATGCCAAGTAAATCACTTTTGAAATAAGCATTACACTCACGATGACGCACTGGGCATTTTTCACACTGATTTGATTATCATGTAAATAAAATCAAATAAAATCTTAGCAAACCTTAAGCTTATGGGTGTTTTACCACACAATGTATAGGTGGGGGTCACTACTATGGGGCCATCATGTAGATCGTATTGCATGTAGATAACGGCTCTGACAAGTCTGTTGACTCCGTTGAATGATAGTCATTACTTGTACATTTCACCGCAAGGGTTCTCCGATAATATATGTAACTGTAATTCGCTGACAGTTATATTCTCTGTCTTTTGTATTCGAGAGCAATTTCTGTAACTGTTAGTGTACCCGAGTCCGCCAACTCCCCCGCTAAGTCGCCGGGGAGACCTCGCAGAGCTGGTATTGATTTCGTCTTCAAACCAAGCATTTATATTAATCGAAAATGGTTTGTTTCACACTTTGTATACAGATTCATGCATGACTTAACGTTTGAAATGAATATCGTCTTAAGTAATTATCTATAAAGAATTCTTTTGCTCTGTTTTGGAGCTCCTCGTCTCATTTCGTTTGTAGTAGTTTGTCAGTAATCATTAACGTAGAAGGTCGCGAGACCAACTATTTAGTGAAGGTATCTATTGAATACTAAAGTATGTAGGCATCGAATGAGTAGGTGTAGGGCCGCTTTTGTGGTTTGATGGAAAGAACTTCCGGAGAAGGGAAGCTCCATAGATAGACAACCGTCCCCGTTCTACCAAACGACTTTAACATGGGATGCTTGTTGATACCTTGCCTGGTGCTCGGCCTAAGGGTGAGAGAACTGGTCGTGTCAGAGTACTGCAGCATGGCATCTCACTGCCCTACCAATATATAACTGACATAATACTGGTATATCGGATTGGTATACGACGCCACACTACACACTTTCACTTCACCATTTTATGAGTGTTATGTTCACACGACACACAATTGAATGTAGAAAGTGTTCCAATATAATATATCGTATATTTTGGATTACAATGTTGTAGTAAATACTGCTTCTAGTACACTTTAGGGTTGAGTCCCATCCGGAATTCGTAAATGCTGTCAGAGGCATCATCTAATGCCACCATACCAAGTCAACGATCTTACCCACTCAGCCACCGCGATCTCTACAAAATGGAAAAATGAAACTTTGTAGCCAAGGTTACCGACTTTGTGTATCCCTCTGACAAGTGAAAACTGGCTCGGCTCAAACAGCCGAAAGTTACACGATGAATACACAATGTCACTTGGAAAGTGGTCAAAAGGTTAAATAGAACGTAAGCGTAAGGGAACAGATACAGCACATGTTTGGAATTACATTTTCTCCGTAAAGTACAGATTCTAGATTTTGGGGGGATTTTAGTCCCATTCGGAATTTGAATGCCTCTGCTAATCAATCTAATTTTATGATACACAATAATCGGTTGAGAAGACCTTTTCGTTTCGGGAGTATTTCATTCTGTAGCCTATATGCATAAACTTCTGAATCGAAAACCCTGACATCTCGAGATATGTATGTTACATCATGGCTTCACGGTATTCAAATCACTTACACATTTCTCTACTTGAGAGCAATGTCCCTTTACCGATCACCCATGCATATTATGTATTCATAGTGTTTGTTGTAGGTATATTCAAGGGCTGTTTACACAATGAAACATAGACTTCAAGGAAATGTAGTCATTAATTTTTTAACATAGCTTGAAGGCATCCGTCTGCAATACCACACCGTACATATGCTAACAGAGCGGCAGTTTATAAGCTAAACATTGCGTTATCGTCCAATGGGAATGACCGTGCAAATCATAGCACTGGTATTTAACAACCAATGCTTGTGGACGAGGCGGCTAGGTGGTTTGGGTGTCAGGTTCGTTGAGGTGGTTGACACACGCCAACGTTTCCCAACTGCGTAGATCGATGCTCATGATGTGGATCACTGGATTGTCTGGTCCAGACTCCACTATTGCTTCATCTCTGGTATTCACAAGGTAATTTTACAAAATATTTGTTATAACAAAAACGTCTAAATTATAGAAAAACGACATGATATTCAAAATAAAATGCGAAGGAAGTCTGCATGATTTGCTGAATGCAGTATTCACTGAATACTGCCGCGTTAAACTACAAACAGACAAACCTTGTGAATCGAAAGTACGATGTTCAAATCCTGTTCAAGGAATCTGTTGTTTCACCACTGTCCACATATTGCTATTTTCCCTAAAACATTCATGACAAAGCAGCTGTGTAAAATTTCATGTTTCTGAGAGATGTTCATTTTACTTGTATTACTCAAATGTCTGACAATGACCCATCAACATAATGATTTAAGAGCCGATGCCAGTTTATTTGTTTTGATGTTTTGCAATCAGTCCAGCTCGTGATCTGCCAATAATCGAATTTGGACCGGACAAACCAGTGATCGATGTTATGTTCCAATATCAATTTACTGACATATTTAGGTCAGATCATTCATTCTACGCACCTGTTCCAGGAACTTGCAATCTCGTAAAAACCTAATTGTCTTAAATATATCCTACAGGTGTACCGAACTGCCGCATGGTGGTGAAAAGGTCATCCATGACAGAAATGTTGCATCATTTTTGTATAAAGCATACCAGACAATTTTAGTTCGGTAAAGGAGGGAATGTGAGGGTGCCAAGTCTGGAGCATATGGACGATGTTCAGTGCGTACATAACAACACACATTGACACATTATGACGTTATCATTGCTAGCGTCGTGCAGGTGACGTAGACGTGAGCGGGTTAGCGTGATATTTCCATTAAACGGTCTGGCATCAGAAGGCAGTAAACATGCAGGAATCACTTGGAGTCCCAGAAAACTGAAACTATTACCCCCCAACTCATGGAACAGTTTTACAGTCTTCACAGGAAGAGGAGATGTCACGTTTTATCACGTTACACTAGTGTTTAATTTCAGGCTGAAACATCGTCCAACTGAAACTTCTTGGTCCTCTTCAAGATTTTTGTCTTTGCTTCCATTGTGTTCTGACCACAGAAAGTTAAAGAATTTTTAGCTACTTAATTTTGTGCATATAAGGACAGCTAACTATTGCCTCGCATTACATCTTCAACTACCAGAAGACCAGCATTGTATGTTAGGATCATATATCCTGCCTGGGCCTGTATATTTCACAAGTCAGATTCTTTATTACTATAATCACTCCTCTTCTATAGTACTGCATCTGAGGTTGCACCCTCACTCTGTTTTGTACTGTAGTTCTACCATTGTACTGATTTGTGAAATTAGTCAATTTTATATAGATCTGTAAGTTACTTCATATTTCTTTGTTGTTTGTTGGTTGGTTTCATCTCTAGTTCTTTTACTGACTGATTCCGATTAATGTTTCAGTTTCAATTTGGGGATCAGCACTAACTATATGGATTAACATCGTGATATCTGAAGACCGACGGATTAAATATATGCACTGACAGCTGTTAGCTGTGTCTTTGGAACAAGGTGGATAACATGTACAGGACATCCAAGACTACATGCCAAAAGAACGAGGCACAATATCATCGCTGAATATAACTGAGTGTATGATACATGACCGTGCGCTCAATGTCACAGGAACAATTCCGCCCAGGAGACCTACGTGACTCGTCTCAGCATTCGTTTATCTTTTGATCTAATAAGTAAACGATTCTTTCTCTTAAGCTGTTACCATAACTGATCGTTCCTCCTGCTGTTGCCGGTAAGCTGTTAGCTTATGTCGGTCGTTGTTTCTATCTAAACTCAGAAAAGAATTTCCACCATATAGGGACGATGACCAAACTCGGTGGTCGATTAACCACAACATGAATACTTTATTTACACGATCACAGTTTTATTATATCGATGACTTCCAGATGCATTATCTGTTTCTATTTATGATATGAGATTAGTATAATTGATCTTGGTGAAAGTGTAAACTTGTAAACTTGCAATGATCCAGTTTTCCATGATGTTAGACATGTCAAGAATACAACGGCGTGAGAGTTCATTTACAGTCCTTTGGGGTTGGGTTTCATGAAATGTTTAGGACTTATTTGATGATGGCAATTATAGTTTATCGAGGAGATGCCAGATTTAAAATCTGTTTCCAAAAGCCCCAGAGGAACATATGAGTCTAGTTTGAGAAAACATTGACCCTGGTTGTAATAGGAAACTAATGGACTGTATGCACATGAGCTGCTATTAGTTGTCATGGTGATGGATCTATTAATATATCAATATAAAGCTATTCTTTAAGGTATAACAGACTGTTTCTTCCGTCCTCTGATATGTATGTATGTATGTATGTATGTATGTATGTATGTATGTATGTATGTAGGTAGGTATGTATGTATGTATGTAGGTATGTAGGTATGTATGTATGTATGTAGGTATGTATGTATGTATGTATGTATGTATGTATGTATGTATGTATGTATGTATGTATGTATGTAGGTATGTATGTAGGTATGTATGTATGTATGTATGTATGTATGTATGTATGTATGTATGTATGTATGTATGTATGTATGTATGTATGTATGTATGTATGTATGTATGTGTGTGTGTGTGTGTGTATGCATGTATGTACGTATGTATGTATGTATGTATGTATGTGTGTGTGTGTGTGTGTGTGTATGTATGTATGTATGTATGTAGGTATGTATGTATATATGTATGTATGTATGTATGTATGTATGTATGTATGTATGTATGTATGTGTGTGTGTGTGTGTGTGTGTGTGTGTGTGTATGTATGTATGTATGTATGTATGTATGTACATGAAAAATAGTAATATTAAAGGTCAGAGCAAAATAATACCCGGTCTTGACTATCAGATTCCATTTGACCTGACAAATAGATGACACCGGGTGTTTGCGATAAGGTAAGCATGTCCTATCGAGGACACCCGTCAATATAGCGATCATGTAAATATGAGGACAATGTTACCTTTGATAAAGATCTGCATGAGAGACGATCTTTGAGACTTTAAAGAATGTTCTAAGGAGTGATTGAGTGAGTGAATGAGTTGAAATTTAATGTCACGTTGGCAATATTTCAACCATATCGTGACCAAAAAGCATCAATATTTAAATTAATTTATAGTCTTACATCTTAGAACAGGAAAAGAACTAGAACATCACTGTTCAAGACTTACACTTCTGTTCTATATGGATTACTGAACCAAACATTTAAACTCTTAATTTAACTTCAACCAGTCATCACTAAATAACACTGAAATCATTTGGAAATATTTACATAATCATTTTAGTTATTTTTAAACTCGTGCATAAACGGTCACGGCGTCAACACGGGTGTAAGGGTATAGACTTTCAAAATACCGCGTTGATATGTTCAGCAACAATGAGTTCAAATCGACAGAACTGAAACCATATCCTTCGGTCTTACCTAATTAACTTTAATCCAAACAGCAAACTCGCTGACAGGCAAAGCTTCTGATACCCGGCAAGAAAAAATGGCTGAAACCTTCAAGTCGAAAACCAAACATGATTTCCTTAATACAGTAACTTGCCTCGACGGCACCTGCCATGGTGTAACGCAGTGTTGATCGAGTCAACCCAGCCTGCCGCCACTTTGTTATATCTTGAAGCCATGTCCCCTAAATTCCTCCCTGTCCATTGTAGCGTTAGTGATCGGCCCTGTTTATTGTCAATACGGGAACATTGTCACGGCCAAGCAGACTGCCAAGATGACTGACTACCGACCCAAAGTCGCTAACTTGAGGAAAAAGAAAATATTTTAAATTGGCTTGACATGGTATCGTCTTTCTGTATTTGGCAATTGTGTTTGGTTTGGCGGTTAGTGTCGCCAAATTGGGTAGCTACCCCTGATAGATCACGGCGTCAAGTCGGGAATCGGGTAGGTCAGGGCTTTGTAAAACTACCAAAACGAGCATACGGGTAGAGAATGGGCGAAAAGCAAAGAAACAATCTTAGTGGTTTAAATACGTCAAACATACTGGTTTCCCATGGGTACTGAGCAAGAATGGATACCCTTCTTTCTTTCTTGTTACTGGCATCGACATATTAAGATGTTTATATTACACAGAGTGAAAACTTTGTTTTACTGCAAAGTAGGACAACACACCCACTGAAGGGTAGGGACGTCTGACATCTGATATTGTATATTTTTATTTGCGCATTGTTGGATCCAGAATCAGCAAGCATATTGCGATAACATGCTGACTAAGCTGCAAGAACCACTCTGACAGAACTTACCTAAACAACACTACAGATTATAATATTAGTGCCATGACTCTTTGTATGCAGGTTATGGAGTGGAAAATGTTTAACCCGTGTTAAAGTGTATCATAAGACTGTTAAATGTGCCATCTGAGGAAACGTATCTATGATACCGTGATAATTGTTGCTTGCATGATGACGATGTTAGTAGCTAGTAGCTAGTAGCTAGTAGCTACACCGAAGCGTCGTTCATATCAATATTACAGAACATGTATATCCACATAACTCTCCTCGATGTTCATCACATCAACATGTGAATGTCACGCAGAGAAGTTGTTGTTGTACGAGTCCCACCTCACCTCATTGACTTGCCTGTCTACATAACAGGTTTAGTTAAATGATTCTGCAGTATCACATGTACTTTTGACAAAACGTTACTCTGTTATTCGAAGTACATGTGACATGGTGTCGATCTGACATCTATAAAACGTAAAGCGTAAACCTACACTCACTCACTCTGAGGTACTCTGCTACTCCACATTGAGAGATATCTGAAATACCTTTGTGAGGTCAATTCATATAATGTTCACAGCTATTCTGTTTTTTTACACCTGATGGTTTTATTCTGAGTATAGTCTAGACTCTGTATTCTTTTGTACTGACGGTAGCTATTTTAGTTTTTTTTCTCATTTTTATCTTTACAACTGAAATGTATTTCCCCAACATAGTCAAACTGAATTCGAGGTGTAATTTTTTTATCAGAATGATCGCCACGATATGGTTTGTTTCATTAAAGGATATGTTTTGGAAATGACACCGAAAGATGATAGTCCCTTTTCAACACCCCCTGATCCGTCAACAGCATCACTACAATTGGTGTAACACTGATAGTCCTATCATTATGTGCAAGTTTCACAATATAACGTATGGCGCTGACTCGCTTGATACTTTTGAATATATCTTCCACCCCGATGGTCCCAGCCTACTGTAATGATATCGGATGCAGTATTCATCATTTAATTGAAATGTAATGCTTTACTAGGTAAGGACAGGTGTTGTTAACTTAGGAACATTAAACATTTGTCAGGGCGTTCAAAACAATCATTCTGATAAAAAACATTTGATATCTAAAATGCATGGGCTCATAAATATTAGAAGACACGTTGGGTCCACGCCTATCTTTAACACATATGAGGTCTACCCATCCGTTTCAGGATGGTGTAACGTTTCTAAATTAATGTAAAACTATACATGCTGGCCACATCAGCACAATATGATGTGGATATATGTTGATTTAAGGGAAATTCAATTTTGCACCCGCTACCATTATTTCTACGCCATAGAGAGTGTATAATTTATTTCAGTTGTTTTATACAAGGTTTAAACGTATAGTTTTACATCAGAATTGAGTTTTAAATAGTTGCTTTTTTTAAACTCAATATTTATGACATTATGGGAAATATTTGCAAAAAACGATTCTCCTAAATCTTTTTTATGGCTATAAAACAGTATGATATCATGAATACTGTTAAAGTTCATTGTTGAACAGTCTTCACGGTAATATGGTTTAATAGTTTCCCACAAACATCTAATTGATGTAATACCCTGCCTTTCTACTCGTTACAGTAGTGTAATAGCAATAAACAACGCAATAATGCAGGGGAAGAAACAGCACCCCTGCTGTACCCATCCTTTTCTAGTTGATCAAGTCATCACAGTCACTGAGACATCCCGTTGAAGACATGCGCAGACAGGTTGATAAATGAAACCAGCACTGATTCGTAGCCAAACGTGGTCCGCACTAATGTCTCAAATAAACCGACGTGATACAAAAAGGGTAGTCGGGCACCATGTTGTGCCAAATACTTACTTGAAACTAATAGCTATGCTTTATGCGTTTCGTGGTCAGCAGATAATGTTTGACCACTCGAAATTCGTTAATCTTGTGACACCGGTTTTGTCCGGAAAGATGGACATACATTCATACGTATATGACACGGTCATCCTATCCGGATAAGCCCCGTAGATGGAGAATTGGATCGGGATAAGCTGAAGATTGGGATATGAGCCCCTATAGAGGGCTGTCGTAGTGCAGACTTGTTTGGTATGTGGATAGACTTGCGTGCAAACTTTAGCAAATCTATAGAACAAGTAAATAAAGCATGTAAATAATTTTAGAATCCTATATACTGAACAGCAAAAGACACGCAAGTTTCGGAAATCTGAAATCTCATAATTGTAAGCGTTCATGCATGTTCAAATGAAATATCATAATTGTAAGCGTTCGCATTTATGTCTTTTATTTACAAACTTTGGGGTGGTGGGGTGGGGGGTTGTTTGTTTGTTTGGGTTGGGTTGGGTTGGGTTTTTGTTTGTTTGTTTGTTTGTTTGTTTGTTTGGGGAATACATGAATTTGAGAAAGAGTTTCTATAACATACTGCATTAATTGGGTATCATGAAAAAAGAGGAAAATAATAGACTTTATACAGGGTTACAGTGTCGACTACCCAGCGTGTTAAGCTTCTCCAACAGTGAAATATAAATTACCGTCCGTATGGAGGACTACAACACTGCATTCCAATGCCTAAAGCAGAGTGGATTCTACGATTCTAACTAGGGCGTGGTCTTGTGTTTATGAAACACTTTCAAATAATGATGATGTCTGCCCCACCGGTGGTTCGGACACATAAAAGGGCAACTCAATAGTTCAGCTGAAATGACTTCAGAAGTATTACTCGACAGAAAGTTGATAAAATGGAAGTTGAAAATGTTGTGCGTGGAGTGTTTGGGTTTTTGTTTGTTTGGGTTTTTGTTTGTTTGGGTTTTTTGTTTCGTTGAGTCTATTACTTGTATGTTTTCTGTTGATGATGGTTTTTCTGGAGGAAGGGTGGGGTGGGGTTGGTGTCTGTGAGTAAATGTGACAAAACCATTTTATAATTGATTTATAAGCAATAGTTGGAGTATTTGTACAAGGAGTTTTGTTGGGTATTTATTATCTCGTGTACCATGTTGAATGCCTTCTGTTGCATTTCAGCAAAAAGCAGTTGTTCAAGATGGCCTTGGCCCACTTCACGTTTCCAAGATGTCGAAATGTCCCGTTTAGGAGTAAACGATCCCCATTGTCTCAATAAGACAGAATCCTACGTCACCCCACTTCTCTGTCAGGATGTGTCATGCCATTTTCACGTCTCGCCGCAGCACTCAAACCCTCCCAGTATAGTCTCTGGGGGTGAAATCCACACCATACTCTGCCTGGCAGTCCCTCACGTTTATGCATGCTTGTACCTAGAACACTGCCTCACCACCCTCTCCCTAGCCGCTCCCCACAGAGGTCTGATTTCGGAATACCACCCGTGCTAACTCTCGTCCATGCATTTAGGAGACCACCGTCTCCCTGGGTCAGCCTCCTTCACTTCTGAAGGATGAAATGCACACCCTTTTCTCAACGTCCTCGCATCACCTCAGCACATACTCATAAAGGGAAGTCTGCCATAAAGGCCATCTGACTGGGACCCTGATCCTACAAACCCATTTCTCCCTTTTCGGCAAGAGGACTTGGCGCGATAACGCACGTCGGGTGTGAAACACAGTAACAGTTTAATTCAGCTTCCCGACAATTGAATTAAAACACCTTTTCAATCCCGTCTTGGACATGGCGCCAGTGTTTATTTGTTCGAGTCATACTGATCACAGCCTCTCGGGCAATGTCATCTACTTCATATAACTAGCTTGTTTGCTTATTGCTGTCTGAGGTCGAAGTCAAGTTACGCTCGGAACAGCCCTTGTGAAAGGAAGTCCTGGGACGGGTTGCTTGTCCCTCTGTCAGCATCTGATGTGTCATCTGTCTCATGTTGTGGACACACAGTAGCGTACTCGTCACGTTGTGGTCTTGTCCAGTCACAAGAAAGTGATACAGTTTCGTGTAATGTGAGACACCGTCTTTTATTTTCACCTTAACTTTTTTGTTTGCTGAGAAGTGAGGGCTGCCCTCTCCCAGTCAATCCAGTGTTCCGTGTTTACCGATCTAACCTTTAACTTTGAGCTGGACTCGGTGCTCTTTTCACAAAGCACGGAGACACGAGTCGGGGGTGGGTACAAAATGTAAGGCTAAATGGATTGGCTGTAATCAAATTGGCTAAATTGCGCCCGCGGTTGCCCCTTTGATTGATCATGAATGGATGTAGGTTTTCTCGACAGGAACTTTACATTCCAGTCAGATGTATAAAACTACGAAAGAGTGAGTTTAGTTTCACGAGAGAGTGAGTGAGTGAGTTTAGTTTCACGCCGCTATTAGCAATATTCTAGCAAAATCGCGGCGTGGGTCACCAGAACAACGAAATGAGGAGTTGTAAAGTTGAAAACTTTCTTTACGGGAAAAAGTTCAATGAACGCATTATCTATGAATAAAACCTGTTAATTTTGAAATTTTCTATCAAAACTAACAGTGCAAAATCTTCGACATAGTGAGTGACTTCCTAAGTGCCGCGTTCCAGCGTTTGTCTGTGTGTGTTAAGCGTTAGAAGCCAAGTGATTAAAAGCCTGACTTGACAAAATGTCCGTAAAGCGGTTCCAACAGGAACAGTAATGTGTGAAGTTCATCGGAGTTGTCCTACGCCCTAACAGACAAAGAACACTGGTAAAACATGTTTGAAACCCATCCGTTCTCACTCACTCACTCACTCAGATCCACCCAGTCACTCGCCCACCCACCTACCTATTCACTCACTCACTCACTCACTCACTCACTCACTCACCCACCCACCAACTCACTCACTCACTCACCCGCCAACTCACTCACTCACCCACCCACTCACTGATCGCCTACTTGGTCTGACACACACTTTACGTGACGTCAAATCACATAACGCCTCATCTCACCAGAGTTACTCATTCATCTAGATCTCTTATTATAAGGAAGTGCACTAGTTTTCACTACCCGTATACAGCGATGCGCGCACACAGACCGTGTTGACAGTGATATTCAATATCTCCATTACAACTTGCACTTAAAGTTCGATATGAAAAAATGGACAGTGTTTAGATGGTGGTATTAGATCGACATGTGGGTATTGCCTACACAAGGAGAAGACAGACCGGGGTGGGTTTTGCATGTATGTTTCCTCTCCACGGTGTCGTGTTTCACGGGCAGTGTACATTTCGTGATGATCCCACATGTTCAGGTGTACGCCAGGTAACGTTGTGTCGGCGTCGTATGATCAATCGCAACTCATGTGTGTATATATGTCTATATCACTTTACACAGAACATTTTAGAGTATTGCACAACCAACGATCAACATCTTGTTTACTAATCCTCGTTGACCTCCCTTAAGACAGTGGTAAAAATACAGGTGACAACTTGGAATCATGACGTCACTAGATCTGTGTTTATGATTTCGAGGTACAAGAATGTTCAGCTCTGGAGCCGCACAGGAGCACCGACACAATAACATAACCATAACAGACGCTGCGAACTCCTGAAGATCCTTATTAGAAATGATCTTCATCAACCCATACTTGTCGTAAGGGGCGACTAACGGGATCTTGTATTCAGGCTCTCTGACTTGATTGACACCTTTCATCGTATCCCAGATGCGTAGATTGATGGCCATGATGTTGATCACTGCATTGTGTGGTCCAGAAAGCCAAACATACAAGAACAGACGCTACAAGACACAAAAATATTATTGTATAATTTGTTTTTCACCGTACAGGACGTTTCCTGATAGGATGTGATCACTGATCAGATATGCTGATGATGATCTCCACAATATGAGATAGTGAACATGGTGTGAATGCGTGAGGGTGTGGTTGATATACAACATCAGCTGCAGTACGTCTTGGGGTGCAGGACTGAGGGGTGAGGGCGAGTGGTGGGGGTCAGGGAAGAATAGATCTGTGGGTAATGCCACATCAAATAGCAAAATGTCCTCACCCGCATTCCGACCAACTTCTTGAGATCGTTATCATAGACCAGTTTCGTGACATTTACCTTCACTGTACCGTCAGCTGCCAAAACACTCACAAACACTCACTGTAAGAATTGTAGCCTGTAAAAGCCTTTTCAATTCGCCAAATGGGATCACTCCAACTTTAAAATCCCCATCGTCGAACTTACGAACTACGTGTGGGGTCATGATTTAATTATATCGGATTTCATATGCGGGTTGATCTGCATCCGTACAACAAAACATTTCGGTTACTAAAATGCCTAAATTTAAACAAAAATAACCTATTTTCTTTCTTCCGTCCACAACGTCTTGAACGCATGACTATCATGTTTGCATCTTACAGAATAATAACACAAGAACCAAGCTCGATCAAAACGTACATTTACAACTTCAAAGGCGGACTATTTAACCAAAATTTAATACATTATTTGTCTAACGTGATCTAATACGCTCCTCGAGGGAGAGAATAGATCATCTCAGTGTTTATTTATCATTGCATTAAAAGCGTAACTAGACCGTCCGTCAAGGGGCACAAATGTCCCAACAAGCACGGAATCAGACCGATAAGATCATCAAATAACCCGGGACCCATTTTGTTAGAAATGTATAGTGGTCATTAGACTTCGATTTTTGAGTGTAGGGTGAGAGCTCTGGTAGTCATGGCAACAAAGTAAGGCCTATGTGCTGCAAAGGCCAATCGAGTAAAAAAGTCGTGTTTCAGAGTTCCACGGAGAAATTTCTCAAAACAATAAACGTTTTTTACCTCACCTTTCTGTAAATTCGATTATGAGATAGTTAGGTTTTTAATTTGTTTTTCGTTGCTGTTATGATGATGATGATGTTGATGATGATGATGATGATGATTATCATTATGAAGGCGTTTGGGGTGACAATGACAAGATTGAAATTCCTTAAGACAAACACATCTGCAGCGTCATATATGTCCTCCAGGGTAGGTCTGGATCAAAATTCAACAAACTCTCAGGAACCACACTACCGAAACCGGATTCCCCGCTACTTATTTACGTGGCGCATCAGCTCGTCATACCAAGATTCATCAAACGAATACAATGCGACACTCCTACCTAGTGTCACGCCTTGAGGCATACGTCCTGAAATTACTGCCAGCATAGCGTTAAACGTAAATCATATTGAGTTACTCTCGCCAAGACTACAAAATCAGGCTCGCATTATCATTCTGATTCTTTTGGTTTTAAAACATTAATCTGAAAAGGGCTACTCCGTGACAGTCTTGCTAAAGCGTTCACACTTATAGGTCCACAATTGCATTATTCAGCATGACTGGCAAAATGTTTCAAACATATGTGAAGCCTTTCCTTCCTGTTCGTAGTCGTGTATCTTCGACATCCTGTTACTTGGTTTATAGGTGGAGGTTGGCTGTGCACCACATCCGGGAGGCAGAGCACTTAAAGGTCATCATGTATCACAGCAGACTTCTCCGTTAATCAAATCTGTTACACAGAGGTACTCTGATCGCTGTGACGGGGTAAGAGAGCGTGTGGGGTTAAGGGGAAGTTGAACAGGCACTTGGGAGCAGTAAGTGCGGTTATGTTTTGCCTTGTAAAAAGAAACAGCGCGCTGGGGAACATGAAGATGTGGCACTGAATTCACATGTTATTAGTAATGATTAAAACCCGTGTTTAGGTGACGAGTAGACACCATAACCATTGAGCTATCTATTGTCGCGCGGTGGTTCGTGAGTGAGTGAATTTGGCTTTACGCCACCTTTAGTAATATTCCAGCAATATCACGTGGAACACAAGAAATAGGCTTCCCACATTGCACCCATGTGGGGAATCGAACCCAGGTCTTCGGTGTGACCAGCAAACACTTTAACCGCAAGACTACCCCACCACAGTTGGTAGTGGTACGAGCTAAGGATAGATCAGTGTCAGTTAATGCCCGTTTCTCGTGTCCCTCGCTGTGATGTTGCTGGAATGTTGCTAAAAGCTAAGTAAAAAACTCATTCATTCACTCACTCACTCACTGGTGAGATGCGTACCAGCCAATCTACCCCCAGAATATTTAGTCATGGCACACATGCAGCATCCAAAGAGTTATCTTGAGACCTGGTAAATGCCTTAGTAGTGATTGAAAAGATTTCAAACTAGACCAGATGGACGTCACTACACTATGATACTATGGTAGGGAGGACATAGGCTGTAATAATATGTAATATGTAACAGTCAATGTAACCGATCCTTATCTGATGATATTGATGATTAGTCAATGAGGATTTAATGTGTTCTCTGCAATATTTCGAAAAAAACGTCAAAGTTTTGCAATCTTTGAAGCTTCCGAATGCTGAATGCTGAATGCTGACTTTACTTCCTGACGTCTGATGTGAGCAATGAAAATATTACTTTACAAGGCTACAGCGACGCCACCTTTAATTGAGACATCTTCATCAGGACGTGAAACGAATACCTCATTCATAGAGCCTGTAGTGCTTATCGATGATACAATTAACAGCTGAAGCCAAACTGACACGTGATAGGCATGTCTACATGTCATTGGGTTGTATTTTTAGGGTAAAAGGTACATTTACTATTCTGGTATTGATAAAAATAATTTCATTTGCGGTGATATTTATTTTGAACTTGTTCTTCGGCCGCTAGGAATGGTTTTTTATTTCATTTGTGTGTGTCACTCGGTAAGATGGGTTTGCTTTGTTAGCGGTCGAGTGTTTGGACATGCCCGTTGCTTTTGTTTAACTGTTATATTATTTAATATATTTTGAAAGTGTTGGTGTCCACACATTATATAACTGTTACACATAGGTTTTCATAAATTGGTGAGTTCATCGAAATTAAGACGAATAATCCTCATGCAATATATATAATATGTTATGTACTTATGTAGTACGGCTGGCGGGGGAAGGGGGAAGGGGGGCGAATACCCTGCGCAGGTGGACATTATCAAAAGTCAGCTGTCTTGACTTACATACATGAATAACATATTCAAAAAACCCTGAAAGAACTCTGAAGTATATACTGCCATTTCTTATAGATTTGATGTTAGGAATTAACATATCGGGTATCCGGGTCGGGTGGAGTAACAGGAGATGGGGTACCCGGGTAGAAAATTTGGATCCGCCCCAGCCCTATTTTATAGTAATATGTTCATTTAAACGTTGATTTTAAAGCTCGAACCTCGCAGAACGATTATATTCATCACTATCGTAGAAAAATAAATACGGTCATACAACATCAGTGTGGCAGTACTACAGGAACGGTTCAAAGAACCCTCGCAGTAGTGTTGCAAATCTCGTCGCGGATGACGCATACGTCCAAGACGCAGTGATTAATCAGGTAGAAGTTGCGTCCCTTTGGGTGCCAGGATCTAATGATCGTGTACCCGAATTCCGGCACGCTCCGACTCTATTTCTAAATCCACATCTGTGGTAGTCACTAAGGCAGTTAACGTCACAGAACGGCTTAATTTCGGGGGTTTCACGAACATCAAGCTGACACACTGTGACTTAACTGACATTCTGATGGAAACGGTGTTAAATCCAACTCACTCACTCACTCCTCGCAGTTCTCTCAGTGTAGACCCGTGACGCACACTCCCCAGTCCTTAGTGCAACAGTTTTCTATCTAGTTTTGTCGTATCAGTGTCAAAAATTAAATTATTTATTTGACCTGTATCATATTCGTTTTTCATGCGCACTACTGACATGCCTTCACGTGTGTTTGTACTTAATGTCATCAGTGAACTTAATGGGGCTGTTTTAAATAAGAATCATACAATGGACTCAGCATTAGGCAGGCATTTGTTATGAATATGGAAATGTTTTGGTGAGTTTTATTCAATGAGGGTGTGCATGTCACGCATGTTGGCTGGCAGGCATGATGAATCTCCGCAACACTCATACCGCATTGCACTATTCGTGCACTGAGACTTGAAAACCTTTCTTCAAGAAGAACTGATTCACTCCAAACAGGAACATGCATGTTGACAGCGATAGTATATGTCTTGACAAGGCAACGTGGTGTTTATTCTTCTAGGATCTAGGTGGTCTACTTCGTAGCTCGATTTGTATTCACAAAATAAAGAACGATGGCGAAGGACATGGCACTGATGACTTACTCCTTTCTCGTGAGAGAAGATATACGACGTGGTGATGAAAGACATTGTTGTATGTTGTAACGTCGATATTTTTATTTAACTGTTGTTTTCAACTGAATTAATGCCACTGTCATTTATTTGTTAAATCTAGCTGAGTGTCATGAGGAAAGTTTTAACATATGTTGGTTGTGTTCTGTATTTGTTCAACGTGTTGCTGAGGAGGTAAGAAAGGTTTGAACAATGTAAACTGATATCACAGCACCATAGTTTGTTGAAACAATGTAATGCTGACTCTGGATTATGTCTTTCTGAATCAAACTCTAGCTGTCTCTGTTGTCCTCTCGCTGCCTTATTCTGGTGTCTTCCACTTTAAAGAAGACCGACCTTACACATTATTTTAGCTTATAGGGTTAGACAAGCCCTTTTACTATCTACATATAAAGCTTTGCAACCTGTCGGGCTTACACGAAAAAGTGGGCTTGCTACGCGCCTGTCCGCCGTGATTGTGGTGGCATATTGGAAAAAGAGGCGTACAACCACTCACATCATGACGGAAGACACTATATGTTAATGGGTAGCACAGTGGGTATCTGAAGTATCAGGTTCTAGTCCTGCCATGGACGCGTTACCTAATTGGTGTTGAAATGGGAGCAGTAATCTCATTCATCAAAGTCAATAAAATGTTTTGTGATTTCCTAATGAGTGAGCTGGTTTGTTTTAAAGCCAATGAACACTGTATCGCACTGAAGTGAGGGAGGCCTCGGTGGTGCAAGTCTAATACCTCGCTATCACTTAGAAGAAAAACTTTATCGGAGTGAACGTTGCCACGATTATGTCACTAAATACGTAGGACTAATTTCATAAATTTATTAATAGTTGCAAAGAGCGAGTTTAGTTTTACGCCGCACTCAGCAATATTCCAGCTATATGGCGGCGAGTTGCAAAGATTCTGAACAGTATCTACTCCTATTATATGTCATGTAAAGTAACACCAATAACAATATTCAACCGACTTAATAAACTTTAGTTGAGATGTCTCACGGTGTTTGCATTCTGTCCCGCATGTAGTCTAGGGTCAGCAAGCAGAGTGCAGATAGATGGCGGGTTATTATTCAGTTTCAGGATGTGTATTACAATATTTAAGTAACTGAAACGTAGATAGGACTTATCTTGACAGTTGTTTCTGTATCATGACACTTTGTTGTAGATACTAGGAGTGGCCAAGCTGCAGGCAACTAGGTGAATATCTGTAGCTTCGCTGTCTAATCTATATGATAGATTCTGTTACTCCACAGGGACGTGATGAATTCACATTGCCTTTCAGAACGTGACTTTCATTCAGGACGTGATGAACTCTTCCTGGCGTTGCTCGACAGATATTGCATAACAGCGGTTAGTCGCTATTAGATAACATGTGTGAGAGTGAGTGAGTGAGTGAGTGAGTGAGTGAGTGGTCTGGTATTCAGGCCAACGATTTCAGATGATGGCACGCCTACAGGGCGCAACTGTACATCTATTTTCCATCCACTCCCTAGTGTTCTTCAGACCTACACATGCTCGTAGATATGTATTGGTGCAGCCTTCAAGCAAGTCTCAAGTAGTACAGTCTCACCTGAAACGGAGTTAAACGCGTAGAATTAGGTACTAATACAACCCCATCTTTTGAGTAGACATTGAGGTGGTGTCATTTTGATTTGTGAAAAGGGCCGTTTTTACAGGCGTTGCTGGTATATAACTAACACTACTGTCAGAGAATAGGATGTCGTGGTTATCCGACGAAACAGATTCATTGAGGGGTCAAAGAATAAATATGCATATTATGCTGGTGGATTACTACAGAATCATTGCTGGCACTAGGTGGAAGCCTAACATGTAAGCCTATCTTGCGCTAGCTGTAGGACCCGTTTGGTGACAAAATACATGCTTTAAGAGGGGGACTGGTTGAATGCTGTTTTATGCTACAGTTATATTACAGTTACGTTACAGTAGACTGTAGTCATATTAAAGCGTGTCACGGTCTTTTATTATAATACAACAGCCGAGTACACTTTTTTCCACTGTCTTTTACGTTAACTTGTATATTCAGCTCTAGCACGGAATTTATACGACTACTTGTAAGCAGCTTCAACCAGGTTGAACTGGTGTAAATGTGATGGCATAGTCTTACCTACAGATTTAAACTAGGGTCTTGGCTGGATGGGCAAACACTTCGATCACTTGACTTCCCCACCACCACTATAGTATCCTACATGGGACGCGCATCGTTTACCAAAACAATTCAAAGTGTATATTCTCTTATAATTGGAAAGTGTTCAAAATCGTATGACCGAAAAACAATATCTGAAACAGCGATGGCTCCAGGAAATGGATTTTCCTAAACATGTTAGGAAGACCTCCACGATCAAGTTAATATTACGTTCTGGTTTAAATAAAAATACAGGGTGATGAAGCGATCAAGGCCAAACTTTGTTATGCATTAATTACATTTTATCTCCCTGATTCTCATTTAAGTCGGCTCTTACAACGAGGGAAAGTGACTTATAGAGTAACCACAGGGTATGTTCCGTGGTGATGAATTAAGTTCACCAGTCCCTACAAACATCAGCAAAGCAATAAACACGACAGCCTAACACTTTCAACAATAGCTGTGATTGTAACCCCCTCAGTCCATATCATCAACTACCTCACAACAATCAGCTGTACATGGAAACGCATTAGTGATTCCATCTACGAACAACACGTAATAATACGCATTGCGTACGCCTACCGCTCATTAGCACTTCACCTAACACTCACAACCTGTTGCCGACAGGGTCGAAGGTAGTATAACTACGGGCGGTTGGAGAACGATGGATCTCTTACGATGGAGTTCTGAGCTTGCGTCTTGCTGCGTTAGGGGTCATCGGACCAGGGGGGCGTTAGAAATCGCCAGTAAAAGTTTCAACTACAGTTTGAAAGTTGTATCTACCCGGGGGGCGAAGAGGAGTTACTCCCTAAACTGTGACCCATCCATGCGTAGAGCCGTGGGAAAGTGTTAAAATAATTGCATCTTCGGTGATAGGGGGTTTCAAACATCACCGGTAGAAGGTATGGGGGACGCGGCTGAAGTGCAATTATGTTAAGGTTTGAAAAAGTCACAAAGGCGAAGAGGTGTCTTTCGTTAAGTGTTTTTAATGTGTGCAGCTGGGGTGTTGCGGAAGGTGGGGGGAGGGGGGGAGGGTGTATGAGAGGGTGGAGGTTTTTGCTGAAGGGTGGTCGGTTGTTCACTCTGTCTTATCTTTAATCAACTAACGGGATTAAAGGAGTCACTTTGATTCTGCATAGTTAAACTCAATCTAACTGATTTTAACACCCGAAGACAGCTATTATGGTTTACGGAAGTTAAAAAAGAGGAAACGGAAACTGATGATTATCAATTATTTATAAACAAACAGATCATCATGGTAAAACAAACATCTCTCGCCTGAATATATTTTCGCTTTGGCCAAAGAATTCATGATTTATGAAAAAAAACTCAACTATTTATCTCTGGAGAGTGATTTAGAAACAGATTTGGACATGCGATAAAATATTTTGAGAAATGCTATACACAAAGGCTATGTGCTTTAGATCTCCACCCTAATATATCCCAATAGGGCTAATAACGCTATGGTAATTCCCCATAATGATTTCCCTAATGTGATGAGTTCTAGCCAGTATCTCATATGTCAGTCAAAAGGGCGGAACATGTCGAAAGGTTAGAAAATCACCATCGCATCTAATTTGTTGGCAGCCGAGAGGTTTTTACTTAGAATATGCAGATAAAAGAGACATTTACTTTCATTTTTCTTTGAAGATTGTGAATGTTAGGCAGGTATATCGGTCTAGCTCTCTGATGGGGGTCGGGGCAAGTGGGCTAAGCAGGCTATTTAACCCTCCTGGGGGTAGGGAATACTGTAGGGTGAATCACAGACACGGGCTAAATACCTGCAAGTGCAGTGATTTGGGTCAGGAGATTAGGGCTAATCATGCAGTGGGGTATACAAAAAGCATATGATTATCTACGTTCGGTCTACGCTAACTTGTTTATTAGTGACTATGATTTTCATATTTGTGTGGGAACATGTGTTTATTGTTGGTAAATTATACAGCTATATAGGTGAGGAGTGTAAACTCGGTCACTCTCTATATACGACAATTTCTAAAATATCACGCTAATGTGTAGTTAGTGTTAGTATTTTGGATACTGTTTTATTGTATTTCTTGCGTTCGAATATGCTTGGTGTATATTTGTGATTTAGCTTAATTGGATATTTATGTTTGACATTCAGGCACATCGGCGTTCTATCTTGGTCTATTCAAATTAAAGATTTACACAGATTATTTGCAGTCGCAGTTTGCTCTATTCACAGACATGATTCACACATTGGGGCTGTATGGTTTAAGCCTGCGCTCTTCACATTAATGGTTGAGACTTTCGACTATCATAGTTCGATCTTGCTCTTTTGGCATAAACGACTGACACTGATTATGTGCTATCCATTTTAGCTCTGTTCACTTTAACGATTGAGACATAATATTATTTACATTAATAATCATCAAGGGGATATTTGTAGTTCGAACTTACTTTATTCACAGTAATGATCCACACATTTGGATTGTATTGTTTGTTCTTACTCTTTTTTTATTGAAGGTCTTTAAATCGTGAACTACTGACTACTTATTCACCATTCACTTTTGACACATTAGGATAACTATACGTCGATGTTGCTTTCTTCACGCGTGGTAAATGTTGTTCCTGTATGAATACAAGTACAGCATAATTTGAATGCCACTCTTGAACATGTATGAACAAAGCGTAATGTGAAACTTGAACCTGTATATAGATATAGCATAACGTGAATCTTGAAACTGTATGAATACAGCATTATGCGAATCTTGAACCTGTATATAAATATAGCATAACGTGAATCTTGAAACTGTATGAATAGAGCATAATGTGAATCTTGAACCTGTATGAATAAAGGATAATGTAAATCTTGAACCTATATGAATAAAGCATAATGTGAATCTTGAACCTGTTTGAATAAAGGATAATGTAAATCTTGAACCTATATGAATAAAGCATAATGTGAATCTTGAACCTGTTTGAATAAAGGATAATGTGAATCTTGAACCTATATGAATAGCGCATAATGTGAATCTCGAACCTGTATATAGATATAGAATAACGTGAATCTTGAAACTGTATGAACAGAGGATAATGTGAATCTTGAACCTGTATGAATAAAGAATAATGTGAATCTTGAACCTATATGAATATAGCATAATGTGAATCTTGAACCTGCATGAATACAGCATTATGCGAATCTCGAACCCGTAGATAAATATAGTATAACGTGCATTTTGAATAGTGCACGATGTGAATCCTGAAAATTTATGAATACAGCATACTGTGAATAGTGAATCTTGAACCTGTATGAGACCTGTATGAATAGAACATACTGTGAATAGTGAATCTTGAACTTATATGAGACCTGTATGAATACAGCATACTGTGAATAGTGAATCTTGAACCTGTATGAGACCTGTATGAATACAGCATACTGTGAATAGTGAATCTTGAACCTGTAGGAGACCTGTATGAATACAGCATACTGTGAATAGTGAATCTTGAACCTATATGAGACCTGTATGAATACAGCATACTGTGAATAGTGAATCTTGAACCTGTAGGAGACCTGTATGAATACAGCATAATCGTAAACCTGCATATCGAACGTGCATCAGTGATATCTATATTTTACAAAGAAATATATCTTGCCCTGTTTCTGTACACCCTCACAGTATCGGTAATGTGTCGTATCTTCTTATTCCAAGGGCGTAGACCAATGCGATGCTCGTATTAATTACATGATCACGATTATTTGTTCACGTCGTAAAAATTAATATTAATGTGATCTTAGAGTCTGTCTAACTCAATCCACCGTCACTGCTTGTCGTCTCTGCAGTATGTATCATGTTCTCTTACAAAGGGTGTGGCGGAACACTTTAGCTGCATTCCACGACATGCTCCGGGTGTGTCAGTCACAGCCTTTTGTACGATATGTCATGAGTTCTGCGACAGAAGTCTTCCTATTCTTTAAAACACACTGGTGGATACATGAATGCGATCCTACCTTGAAACGGTTGCACCACATCACCCCCCGGTTTTGGTGTATCTATTTAAATCGAAACTTTACATATGAACTTGACATCGAGGGTCGTCTAACGTTCTGCCATGCTGATTATGAAAAAGTTTAACAGTATACCGGCGCCTGCTGCTCAGATACCGCAGAACAAAAATGGCGAGCGGCGCTCTTAGTCGTTTTCTTTAAAAAAAGAACATTTGCGTATAAAGTAACTTATTTCAAACTGTTAATCATTTTACAAAGAAATTGTGTCAGACATTTGCGAAATCTCAAAATGCACAGGCGAGCCTTACGTGCATTCGGTACTACGCATTGAGACACTGTTGTATACAACACGTAATGCTTGATCCTTTACTTGTTTCTAGCTATATAATTATGTTTACAGTGAAACTTCATTGTCAAGTTCTAGCAACAATCGAATATAACCGTGTTTTGAATATTCGAAAATTTCTATATTATGAACGGCCAAATGCATGTAACAGAATATATTTAAGAAAAACACCAAATTCATAAGGAATTTATTTCGTGTAGTCTGCCGCAATACATGTAAAGTTCAGGTTTGAGAGGTATAACTGGAAAGTTGCGGACGATTGCGGTCCGCAATACCTTTGTCGAATAACCTCAGTACGTTTATAGTCCGAACTCGATAGTTTCGGAAACAACTCGATTAGCTTGAGGAATTACCGCGATGTATTCCGGAATTAACTTTATAATTTTGATTACCGCAAAATCATTTTCGATATGTAAAAGGAATAACCGAATTAATGAGGTGCAATTACGTGGTGAGCATACCTGTTCCAATACTACCATGGGGGCACAAGATATATAATTATGGCCATCTGTTTGTAGTATTTTCTCTCACACCTGACATCAGTATCGTTGAGAAACGCCGTAGAAATATGGTTTAAAAGTAATGCAGACATGAGAACGTCGATCTACAAGACGACACGCAAGTTCGGTGAATGTATGATTCTTTAGTACTGTTGAAGTTTAATACGTCTCAGAGAAATCGTACCCGAGATCACTATACTATATGCAGATCCCTACAACAATAGCCTTTCGACTTAAAGGAGCAGTAAAGCCCCCACCCCCCACCCCACTCCTCACCACACACAAACATTACAGAAACACTCATACATTTTCCAAAACATATTTTCTTAAAAACTAGAATGGATATCCACCAAAAAGACCACATGTCAGTGGTAATAATGGCCAAGAGAAATAATTACATTATATATCAAACATGAAACTAGCTTGGATTCTATCAGTTACTATTCCACTTAACACTACAAGCTTGAATTGGGCGCCTGATTACTGATGCCGCCGCATCAAAGGGCGATCACGTACCTTCGACAAAGCAATATGAAACGTCAACCAGTTATAGTAAAG
Source organism: Haliotis asinina (assembly GCF_037392515.1). Classification (NCBI taxonomy): domain Eukaryota; kingdom Metazoa; phylum Mollusca; class Gastropoda; order Lepetellida; family Haliotidae; genus Haliotis; species Haliotis asinina. The sequence goes on from NC_090286.1 coordinate 50,595,766, forward strand.
CTTCAAGTTGCCGTGACGGCTAAAGGGTGTGTTATCGACATTGAAATCAGCTGATTGCGGAGTGATTGTAACATTAAAGCAAATCAATATCCAGAGATGATGCTATTAGATGGCTATCATTCATAAAGGTCCAAAATATGACAAACTTTCGAGGAATTTCGTTTGATGTTTCGATGGAAATCTTTGCCTTTTGAGGTTCCTCTATGAGGAGACGGAGAGTCACACGTTTCAAAGTGTTCGGGGGTTCATATCGCACCTTTATAGATCTCCCAGGATACACACCTGTTCATTTCTGCAACACCATGAAAATACAGCTCAGTTTTAAATGACCATATTAATAGTTAAATCTTTTATGCCACGTTCAGCTGAAAACGTCCTCATGTTGCCATGAAATCACGGAGTGTCATGGAACAACGCTTTGTATATCTTATAACGTAAAAACTGTATTGCCAAAATATTAAGATGATGTATTAAAATATTCACAAGAAGCATTTAAGATACATTTTACTATTCCCATTGTCTCCCTTCACAACATTACCCCCATAAAATATTTGCTTATACTTATATCGAAAATCGTGTTCAAACTTATGTTTCAATGTATATTTATCAAATATTAATTCTAATATAGTATATTTTCGTTATATGGACCACTGTTAAGCAAACGTAAGATGTTCTTGGTTAATGAGGCATACCATATAGATACGGCAAACTGTCGACACATATGTCCCAGAATACTAAGGGAAGGAGACACATGAAACAGGACAACAATTATCATTGTACCCGATGGGGTTGCAAATATTCAGATTGTGTCTTTGAAGAATGTCATTACACACAGTTTCGCTATTTTATTACACATGTTCGCTTTATTTATTTACATCAACGACAATATAAATTTGAATTCCCATCAATAAGTCTTTTATCATTGTAATTATTGTTTTATGTAAGCTGAAAGGAATTGTCTCATACACATACAATTTACCTTTATGGGCAAGTTGAATTGTCTCATATCAGATAAACTCTGAAACTATTACAGCCAAGGGCGAAATTTATCGCGACTAAATCCAAACAAATATAGAAGTATAAAAAGTATATTCATTGTATATTCATAAACCACAATGACAGAAATGTTTCGAGTGTATCTGTGCCTATAAAGCATAATCAATTTACCTGGACGAGACTTGTACAAGATCTTATAAATAATACAGGAGTATGTATACAGCCCCGCTGTACCCTAATCTCAACTCGCATCACAACATCTTAAGATTTTCGGCATATGGTTCCTTTATGAAGAGTCTCAAGTGTGGTAATGTGCAGAGCACAGGCCCTTAAACCCACAGATTGTATCGTAAAGGACTTGTTGTATTTCATGCTTTTAACTGTTGCATTGAAGATTTGCCTGAGGCAAGTCCTACGCCTTCACGTTTGAAGACTTCGCAGGTATGTTAAACGACTTAAACTGCTACTTCATAGCGTACACCGTGTTAACTCTATTAAGCGCAGTTTAAGTGCCTCAGTCTTTTTCCGAGACAGTACCCTTTTCCACACTGACGATCAAAATCGGGCGATTCTTCCCGGATATGAGAGCAACTTTATGATATTCTATCAACAATAGACTCAGCTTTGATGTACGGCGTTGACTGGATGGAACAGATACCATCAGCACCCGACGGCTAAACTCCATGGCTATGGATTACTCCAACACTGGGAACAAATTTGTCGTGCCCTAACTAAATGGCTTTTTGCGCTCTGCGATTGAGATACCAATCTGAACCTTGTGGAAGACACCTTTTACATGCCGCTTGCATGAATGGCTATGAAATGATGGCATTTTTGTCAGAACTCACCTGCGAAGATGGTAATCTAGCAAACAAATTGGCTTACTCCTTTGCACAGACTCTACAGTGAAACCAAACCAAAGCTTGTGCCATGTATTTGATTCTTCTTTCCATTTGCCAGACTTTGAAAGTCAAGTTTACCAACTTGGAGAGCCTTGAGTACCAGATGATCTAATGATAGCTTATTTCTTCGCTGGTACTTTCACGCTCTTCGTTGTGAAACGGGGTGACTGGGTGCAGATTTTATCTCATTTCCCAAATCTGCGAATGTAAATAAGGCCCACGCCCTAAAAGACGTAAGTGGAAATCTTTGATGATATAACAAGTATAATTTGAATGACCTAAAGATCCAAAGACTACCAGTACAAAATAACATGTTTGGTATAATCTAATGAAGATATAAGTGATAAATGTGTATTGTGATAGTATTACTCTAACTTTTATTTCACGATGTATTAAAGTGTAATCTTTTAACATCGCGCTTCACAGGAACTCTTGCCTTTGAATAGGCTAATTTAACCTCTCAGACCTAGTGCAAGTATTGTGAAAGCAGCTGCACCCATCTAAGATACCATCGGGTTGGGGCAACACTGTCAATAGTTCCACTTCGATCCGTCATGTGCTACGATCGAACAAAGTGGAAGTTATATTATATTACCATATTGAAATCCACAGTCGTTCGTACGTCGCCACATTGAGAGCTTCACGTCAGGGTTGTGACCTTATTAACATAATCGCGATGCCCCCTATCAAAACTGTACCTCCTCGACGCCATCTTGGTCATCAGCAGTAAATAAAAGAACTTTGTTGAATGGTTGATGGAGGGTATCAATCGTTTGACGGGTCAGATTTAGAGTGACACTGTTTGCTTTCTTTTAAGTGCTTGTCTTAAAGGATTGGGTAAAGCATATGACACAATGCACACAAACAATAGAATGTAGGGTGAAGTAAGGTTTATGCATACAGGATTACAACATCTCGACAACATGTCAAGACGTTTGGGTGCAGTTGTAGAGAAGTGTTTATCAGAATAGTTATTTTTATGAAACCTTTGGAACTGATCGTGAAATGAACGATATGTCCTGTTCTTATCTATGTTTACAATCACTGCACATTCATTCATATTAGTATAAACGTGATATGCGTTACCAGAACTTTGTTACTGGATTGTTAAGTCCATTTATCAGGATTGTTGCATGTAGACTTTTTATTGTCAATTGAGTGAGTAGCGGATGATGTCGGCACATTTTCAGGACATATTATGGCTAATTTGCTGGACATGTTATTGGTAACTTGCAGAACGTATTTTCCTGTAACATGTAGAAGGTGTCTATCGGTAACTTGCAGAACGTATTTTCATGTAACATGTAGAACGTGTCTATCGGTAACTTGCAGAACGTGTTTACGCTGTTGCGAACACCATGTGTCATCATTGACTTTCAGTGATCCATTCTTCAACCTTTCGACATTTTGCTTTTGTACACCCATTGGAATATGTTTCGGCAGACAATAGAGGTTGTTCCTCTCTGGTGTTGAAGCCTTTCACTTTCGACCAGTTTTGAGAGACTTGAATTACAGATGGTACGGATGGTACAGCTGGTAATTTTATAACAGTTTCATATTTCCCAATTTAAGAATGACTAGTAAATTTACGGGTGTAACCACTGAGTAAATACATTTTAACTGAAGAGTATTATTTGCGCTGAGAATAAAAAAGTAATTTCTGTTGTGATATTATATATCCCAGGTTTGTGACCATGACCATTTCACAGTGTTTTGTTGTTGTTGTTGTTAAAACGCCTTTCTCGTTGTACATTTACAAAATACATTTGTCGCGTCACATATTCGTTTTGAAGACCGTAACATCATGCAATACTGTATCTTTGTGATAGATTAAAGGACAAACTTATTCCAGACCTTTCGTGTTCAAAAGTTTTCTCCATGAAAACAAGCAATCCATTTTCCATCACTCCAAACCCGTTCCCACCACACACACGAACACGCTCACGCACACGCACACGCACACGCACACGCACACGCACACGCGCAGTGAGGGAGAGATGAAAAGGAGGGAGAGAGCATCCGTCAGCCATATTCTCCAGAATGGACGACATGAAGCAGCGCCATCTTGAAGCAGCGTTACGGACTGGCATGACTACTTCTGTCCACAGTGTGAAATGTTCTCACATTCATTTGTAGCATTTATTGCAATTCTAAATTTAAAGTGACAAACAGCTATCGGGAAGTGTTCCTGTAAACACACTCAGATCCGGTTACAAACAATAAACAAACAATAGTGATAACATAATGAACATGGAGCTTGTGAAATGATTTAACACAGGGTAGTGGTGCTTTTAAGAGAAGGTAGCATCATAAACGAGATAGAGAACACAGAAGAGACATACACAGTAACAGGCGAGTGATCTGTAAATACTAAGATAATGTCAGGATGCAGTTCAGCCAGTCATAATTGAATTCTTCATGTCTGTATCGCTTTCGATGTTCCTCTTCATAGATCCAAGAAACTAGTGTAAAGAAAGTTTTGAGTTCTTATTACACGGCAAAATGTTATATGTTATCAATTTTTCATGAGATAAGAAAACTGGTCCTTAAACAAACACATATACATCCGTTTACATTGTAAACCAAAATTTATATAGACTGAACAGCAAAAGAAACGCTTTCGAAAAAGTGAAACCGTTATATAAAAATTGAGCGTTCATATTTATGTCTTCTATTTAAAGATTTGACAAAAACGTTGTGTTTGTTTTACTGTTCAGTATACATATGCACATCTAATGTCATCAATGTCTCGTTCCTAAATGGGACATACAGAATGATTGCAGGACGATGGGAAAAGGACTGATTACATATTACGAACGATCATGGCACAGATAACTTCCTTCCCGCTTAATTCTTTCATGCGCCATTGTGCATACACATACCACGAAAACGTCTCAATTTCAATTCTAATATTTAAGCCTTTCACCCTTTCTCCAAAGCGAGCGAACAACGGACTGGTAATCTCAGTCTGTTGGCACATGTTCATTTCATTTTTGACACGTGACAGTCGATTAAAGCGAAGAAGTCGACATCAGAATAAACGTTTTGTACCTCGTAAATTGCAAGTGTAAACGTGTCGTACGTGAAATAAATCACAATCGCGCTTCACCCTTGTCAAAACCGATACCCTATCTTACACCATTAGGAGAACATATCAAAACTATTTTCAACTTTACAAATTGTACATTATCGATTGATCTGTGATTGACTCGCTGATATGAGTCTTTGATGGTCCGTGGAGTTATGACAGGGAACATGAACACGCCAGCTGGCATTGTGTATCGCCGATGTTGAAATATTACTGAATCCAGGTATTGGCAACGAATCAAGCCGCTTTCAAATAATGATCATTTAAATGCATGGACTCTTAGCGTGAAATCCTCGCCAGCGGTCGAACACACGTCTTTTGGGTGACTGTCTGCATGGAGGATATGCTAAATGATTTATTTACGTCCCCGTGAGAGGTTCATTATTATCCATGACGGTACATGATGGGGGTTATATATTTTCAATTACAAACACAAAACCATGTTATTTAAACTGTAAAATAATCAACTGTTTTGTTGAAATTGGTTGACGAAACAACCTGCGTCATGTCAATTGTTTTGTTTTTTTTGTGTTTTTTTCGTGTGTGTGTGTGTGTGTGTGTGTGTGTGTGTGTGTGTGTGTGTGTGTGTGTGGGGTTATGTTAAGATTTTATAGTTTTACGTAACGCGTGTACGTCTTCAAAACATTGTGCCATGTTTTCGGTTCACCATTGACGTAACTAGATTAGCGTAACTCTCAGATCCATGACGATGATTGTAGTCTTACAAATATCAAAGTTTCAGATCATGCCAAGACGTGCAGGGACGGAGTGGTAGCCTAGTGGTTAAAGCGTTCGCGCTCGTCACGCTGAAGACCCGGGTTCGATTCTGCACGTGGGTACAATGTCTAAAGCCCATTTCTGGTGTCCCCCGCCGTCATGTTGCTCGAATATTGCTGACGTGTATACGTAGTTCCAAACGATGTATTCGAAACATTGCGAAAGAGTGAGTGAGTTTTACGTCGCCTTTAGCAATATTTCAGCAATATTACGACGGGGGACACCAGAAATTAGCTTCACACATTGTACCTATATGGGGCGTCGATCCAAACCCAGGTCTTCGTCGAGCGCTTTAACCACAAGAATACCCTACCGCCCCTCGGGACATTGTGAGACAATGACGGGCGAGTGTGGTTTTAAGCTGCTGGTTGTGTTGAAGTCGAAGGAAACTACGACTTACTCGGTGTTCGGCACAAGTGCAAACTGAGACTAAAGAAGGAAGGTGTAGGGACTTAGCCTTTACTTCGACACAGCCTACAACAATTTCATGGCTGGGAGTTAAAGTTAAAGATCTCGCCACGTACATATCTCTGTAGTTCAGGTGCCATGAAATTCTAGACTAACTCTAGTAGCATGAACGAATCGGGTGTTTTGTGAGTGAGTGGGTAAGGTTTACGCCGCGTTTAGCAATATTCCAGTCATATGGCCCTCATCTCTGGAACAGTCTGCCATCTCACCTCAGAACATGAACACAACCAGATTTACATTTTTAATCAGATCTAAAGACTTGTCTCTTTGCTGAAGCATTTGAACTCTGTGTGATATCAATACCATCTTAGAGCCAAAGCGCCTTTGAGCGGTTTACGGATATTGGGATATTGGCGCTATACTAGTATTTGTGTGTATGTATGTATGTATGTACGTACGTGCGTGCGTGCGTGCGTGTGCGTGGCACTGTAGAGAACAGCAGAAATATGGACTTCACAGATTCTACCCATGTGGGGAATCGAACCCGTCTCTAGAGCGCGGTGAGCGGACGATCTAACCATTCTGCTACCCACAGCCCTTGCAAGTAGTAATATGAGAAATTACACCAATCCAGGAGATGTGTTATTGATATACTTGCAGTCATTCTTCATCATAACGTAGGTTTTCATCTGTAGACGGGAATGACGGTTATAGGTTTTCATCTGTAGACGGGAATGACTGTTATAGGTTTTCATCTGTAGACGGGAATGACTGTTATAGGTTTTCATCTGTAGACGGGAATGACTGTTATAGGTTTTCATCTGTAGACGGGAATGACTGTTATAGGTTTTCGCCGCTTATAGTAATACTCCAGCAAAATCGCGGTCGACTCAAGGTAAAGTCAACAACAAGGAAACAAAAACAACTCCTAAAACGCACTGGCCATTGCGGTTTCATAAGGTGCGAGTGGATTTGGATTGAGGTTCTCTGCATTAATTTACTCCACTCATGTCCGACTGGCCTGATCCAAAGCCTTGGTGAAACTGTATTCTACTCGGGAGAACGTTTGTGGTGCTGACTCACCTTCAGATAGAAACCAACTAAAGGCATATCAGAGGTATGAGGCTGTGTATGTTCGTGTCTCGAACAAAGAAACCCGATAAATTCTGAGCATAGTCCCTCGAAGGACTATGACTGGACGTCAGTCAAATCACCGAACCTAACCAGTTTTACTGCACCCAGTTCTAAACCGAAATCCTCATGTATTAGCTTCAAAGAGGGACGATAGAGTTTAAAGTGTAAATTGACTTCATCCGAAAACTGTCTCTTGTTAGCGTCATATTGCCCTGGTTGCGTCCAATCGTCCATACCACATGAAAATTTAAGGTATTGTCTTGAACTGTTCTTCGAACACAATCTGTCCTGACAACTGGTAACCTTGCCCTATTGGTATGACACAGTGAGTGCATTAGCTGTAACGCTGCTTTTCACAGTGTTTCTATTGAATCACGACGCCTCTTATTAATGTAAGAGGGATGTCTGAAGGTCTTAGACGTGAAATCAACCAGCACTAGCGTGGTACAGGCAAACCAAAATGCGCGATTCTGGCGCTCGGACCCAGCAGCCACAGTTTTAGGACAAGCGGAAACACTGTACAACAAAACAAGTTTGTTTGTTTGTTGTTTGGTTGGTTTGGTGTTTAACTTTGCACTCATCAATGGTCCATGGCGGTCAATTGTTGGGTCCAGACCAGGCGATCCAGTGATCAAAAACACAAGCATCGATCTACGTAATTGGGATACGATAACATGTGTCAGCCAATTCGGCGAGCCTGACCACCCTACCCCGTTAATTGTCTCTTACGGCAAGCATTAGTTACTGAAGACCAATCTAACGCGGATCTTTCTTTACAGTAGCAAAAGAAAATCGTTTCACTTGTACCCACTACTACTGATGAGCTCAAAACTAACCGTAAAATCTCAAAACATGTAATAACTATGGTATACATTTACTATCACTACATCGTATCTAAATCTCAAAACATCTCTTTTAAAGCAATATTTGTGTCTTTTTCATATAATTCTGATCAGTACTGAATAAATCAGTTAGCACAGGGAAAACTCTGCTTAAAAGGAAGCTCCAGATATGCAATGTACACTGTAAGCGAGATTCGTTTTATTGATTATTTTGTGATATTTTAGCTTTTTGTCACTGTCAACAGGTTCAAGTCTCATGGGAACAATTCCTTTGACATTTTAGAGAAAGATGATACATCAATACAATCAAAGCACGTCGACATGTTTGAAGAGCTCATGCAGAAGTATATTATGTTATTCATACCGTTATCATTTCTCTTTCTCCCAGCATTGATGACGAATGGTAGTTCGTTTTATGAATTCGTGGGACCCTGGCGTTACGAGGGGTTGGATGAGGGCGAAGCGTCTTAGAGGGACGTATATGCATGCCCAAGAAAGTTGTTTAAGTGATATTTAGGCCCAAACTCTTCTGTTTCGAACACTGTGTCTTAATGATCGCATGAGTCGGTAAAACAAGTATGTGTGTGGTTGCATCAGTTTCAAAAGCATTTCAGAGAAAATTTAAGATAGTTTGGAGTGGAAAGGATGTAAAGTGTGTATAATCTATACATTGCTAAGACTCCGGTGGTATTATAAAGCTGGTGGAAAGAGGAAAAGAAAGAAAGGAAACACATTTGAAGTCCAGCTTCTGTGAAATCAAGGGACAGAAAATATTCTGGAGCAGCAGCTGTCTGTGTTTGCAGAAACTTTAGAAACAGTGGACCGAAATCATATATACTTAGGCAAAAAAGAAACGTATTTTTTTAAAATAATGAATAATTTTCCTCTGATAATGCATCTATGTATCCGAAATGGGATCCCTATCTTTTGACTCTAGAAAAGCGTTAGCAAACCCCACTCAAACCCATCCATTCGTCGTGCAAATGACGTTAGTGCCAAATCAGGTTTTGCACGTGTAGTCTATCACTGGGACCACGTGCTCACCCCTGAACTCGTTCCTTTCATGGCAGCTCGGCCGCATACAGTGATGTTGACACGAAATTTCCTTGGAATCAACGTCATGGACTGGCCATCGAGGACCCCTGACCTTAATCCAATAGAGCACGTTTGGGATGCACTTGGGAGAAGACTTCGTGGTCTTAGGAACCAACCTAAGAATTTGCAGGAAACTTGGCGCTGCCTTGCAAGAGCAATGGAATCCTCAACCACGTGTTCACAAGCACCAGGCAGTCGATGAGGAGACGGTGTTTGGCACTGGTGAATGCACGGGGCGGTCATACACAATACTGAACTGAGAAATTTCGAATTTTTATTCTTGTGACTTGACATTCTGTTTTCCCATGTTTTGGAACGGCGATGTAGCCTAATGGAACTGATTGTGGCACTATCAGTGTATCGAGTACATCATACAGATCTCAGCAATGAAATAATAACAATTTAACCATCTTACCATCTCCTGTTCTTCTATGATGCCCTGAAGAAAGAATGTAAAGTTTCTTTTTTTTTACTCAGTATAGATACAGGTCGATCTCTGTGATGCAGTTTTAGCAGCAGTAGAAGACAATTTGTTGCAACTACTTTATTAGCAGTAGTAGAGTACATAACCGTAGTAGTAGTAGTAGTAGTAGTAGTAGTAGTAGCAGCAGCAGCAGCAGCAGCAGTAGTAGTACTTGTTGTAGTAGCAGAAGTCGCAGTGGTAGTAGTAGAAGTCGCCGTAGCATTTGTTGCATTTTGTAACATCAGCGGCGTCTTTAGGGATGCTCCATAGGGAATAAAAGCCTCTGAGTGCTAATCCTAACTTCTATTCATTATGTCGAAATTCCAAATTTTATCCAATGTCATCTTCGCTATAGATAATCAAAGTCCGTAAAAGTATTACCAAAACCCTAAAAACGACTCGAAAGTACACATGTGCAGTGGGGTGGACAGAAATTCTAGATAAAGCCAACAGCCTCCATTTGAGACCATCATGGACCAACATGAAGAAATTGGAATAACCATACCACATACCAGGCTATAAACGTGAATATCGCCTGTCCGTGTGTACAAAGGACAATATAACGGATGTCAGCAATATCCCTATAAAATGAGAGTCTCTGTGTTCAGTGACAGAGATGTTACATGGGCTGTGTACGGTTCATTACTTCGACTATGCCCCTACATGTCGACAAATCAACACTGACACTTCAAGTCTACCCGGTTACCCGATACCCCTCTACGCTATTTGTCTCGTATATACTTTTGTTTGAAGAAATGCTAAGAATATAAGCTATGTGAAAATAGACACTCCACAAAGGAACGCTGCAGTAAATATGCAGCAGGGAGGAGACAAGGATGTCCTATAGCTTCACTTGCATTGTATCAAACGAACAACCGATATTTACGAGCCTGGCTGTTGGAGATGTTTACCGTATAATTACACAAATCAGATTTGTTACGAGATTACGAAAACCTTTGAGGAAGTATTAAGGGTATGAATATATAAGCAACTTTACTGTTTGGGTACAGACTTTAGGGGGCCTGTGTTGCGTGTGGAGGGACACTTAGAACATGGTTTCATCCGAGCTGTAGAAACAGGATTGATCAAATGACTACCTGTCTACAATGTGGAATGAAACATGCGATGAAAGAAACCATAAACACAATACTATGACATTGTGTTATTAGTCAGCGTTATAAAATTTGGCTTCGCATTCATTTGCAGCTTGCATTTCGTGGATTTTGTAACACTGACGTGCAGCTGTATATATTTCATGCGGGGAATTATAAGACTATACTTTTTTGAGAACCATAGGTCAAATATGTTACTGAAATACACACTTCTATGTACATTTTAGTCAAGCTTTATTCGTACCATAATTATGCTAGCATCGTCGAAAAAAGCTTCCATCCATTTTCTGTCACACCACTTGGAGCTCCCAAAATATACCACCCCAAAATAGAATAGTACCTATTTTGTTTAACAGTGTTTGAAAACATCAAGTTATCGTTTCTTTATTGAAGGGATATAGGTGGGTTCCTTTTCCTGTTCGTGCATAAAATCATCCCATGCATTACAGCTTTACTGGTATATATCCGCGTGCATTATTCACACCTATGTTATCCTGGATTAGTCTCAACACACATGATTCGACATGCATTATTCTCTGCTGTGTGGGTGCGCATGATTTCAGCGTTGCCAACACGCACAATTCGTTGTTATGCCAAAAGACATTACTCTCTGCTGTATCAGTGCACATGATTTCAGTTTTGTAAACACGCACAATTCGTTGTTATGCCAACAGACATTACTCTCTGCTGTATCAGTGCACATGATTTCAGTT